>NC_063044.1:25500343-25721174 GCF_018812025.1 Megalobrama amblycephala
TTTTATATATATACGCTACAAACTCTTTTAAATGTTCAAAATAACTAAACATTAAACACTTAAACACTAACAGGTCTTTCCATTTCCTTAAAAGTGCAGAAAACTTGAGCAACACTGCACAAGGGCACCAGTCTGAATTGCAATAGCACTGGTTGGATCAACAAGAATGAATTATGTTCAGGAAACATTCACAGAATATGTCAAATGAAACTGGTGTGATCTCATTCAATTACCATGAATTTTACTCATCAGTACAATTAACCTATCTTAAGTTCAAATAAATCAGTTCAACTGTGTGGAAATAGGTGTCATAATTGAATTAAGTTAGACCAACAAGTTATTTTTTTGAGTGCGTGGAAAAAATAATAAAAGCCCTAGAGTGAGTTATTCTAATTAACATGAGATTGATAGCCAAGGTTAGGGGAAAATTACCTTTTTATAAAGGTAAAAAAATAAATAAAAAAATGCCATGACAATCAATTCCAAGGGACAGTTAAACCTAAATGATAATTCTGTCATCATTGACTTACAGTCTAGTTTGTTCCAAACCTATATGAGTTTAGTTCAACAGAAGAAAGAAAAAGGATGTGACTTCCTTTTTTTTTTTTTTTTTTCCTACTATGAAAGTCACTCGCTACAGTCAGCTGTTTGTTTACTGACATTCAAAATATATTTTTAGTTCAACAGAAGAAAGAAACTCATACAGGTTCGGAACAACTAGAAGGTAAGTCAATGATGACAGAATTTTTATTTTTGATTGACCTATCCCTTTAAGGGGGCATATACAAATCTGATGATTAACAGTTTACATCTTAACAGTAACAGTTTACAGAACACTGATGGGAATATTGCTTCAGAATAAATTACATTTACAACACAAAAATGATCAATTTTACTAGATGTAGTTAGTTATTGCACCATCACAGTATTTGAAAAGAAACGTGAGGAGAGTTAATGCTGCGTGAGGAAAGTGAATATATATATATTTTTTTTTTTTTTTTTTTTTACATTGTTGTTTGTTGCTTGTCCATGAATCAGTGTCGGCTGCAACGACTGACATTGCTGACTCTCATCATTAGGCCTATAATCACATAATCAGTAGCCTATTACTTTTCGCTTTGAATTGAATATATATATATATATATATATATATATATATATATATATATATATATATATATATATATATATATATATATATATTTCTCATGTCTCTGAGGCAAGCAATAAGCTGAGTTTCGGTTCATTTAACCTATAAGACGCGCGCCAGTTCACGCGCCGGCGCCTCATGATTATATTGTCTTAAATTTAAGATACAATTTTTACAAAACGAAAAGGCTTTCTAAAATAAAACTTAATGAAGTGTTCAACTTCACCCACTCCATGTCTCCCGATAGGACTATTGTGCCTATTGTGATGTTTTGATCTTAGTCATGCAGTTCACTTTTCATAATCAAATATTAAAAAAAATAACATTATAATAGGCCTATTTATATAATAACTTAAAATACTCCGTACAGATAAGAGTAATACATCATAAAACCGTATAAAAACCTGTAAATATCTACTATTTGTGTGGGCCTTTACTCACAATAACAACAAAATGTCGTGCTTTTGTAAAATAAAACAATCAGGATTCACTTTCTGACGTCTGTCTCCATGTGAACTTGAATGCGCCTAAATGAACTGAAACTGAGCGTATATTTGACCCACAAACTTAAGAAATATAGCCTATCTATTGAAAGCTCAAAATTTCTAATCTTAAAGAACCAGTTCAAAACGAAAACAGATACTCCCTGATTATGTAGTTCTTATGAAAGTTGCATTTCTCTCGAAAGGCGTGTCCTGCGGCCTTTATCAACTCAAAATTATGCAGAAAATGAGGGTATGGATGTGCATGAATTAATAACGATCTATTTGCTTAAAATGTGACTTTCATAGAGCAGTATCACAACCTTATGTACACTTTTAAGCATCCTCTGAGACGACATGAATGGCTGTGTGCATTGCCCTTTTTGCCAAGTTAAAAAAAAGGCTGATACAGTAAAAAGTGTTCAAAATGTGGCTTTCGTTAAGGGCAATGCGTCATATTTATGGACTTATGTCCATTTGAAAGAATTTAACTCTGTGTGTATATATATATATATATATATATATATATATATATATATATATATATATATATATATATATATATATATTGTGTACTGTACGTACTGTGGCATTGACACTGTTTATTCCCCTGTTTTAAATGTGTTTTACTTGATTCACCTGCTGTTGGGAGGAGGTGTCCGGGAGGAAAAGAGCTAGGAGGGAGGGGCAAACACAGCGCACGGAGAGAAAAGAAGAAGTGAGTTGAACGTTAGTCAAGCTCTTTCTGCGTTTTTGTTATTTTGGGGGAAAGTTGACACATCCTGATTCCCGCGTTTTAGATTGTAAACGTTCAGGAAATAAACGCTTAAACTGGACTCTCGTCTCCTGTCTGTTTCTCCTGGGAAAGTGAAAAACGTCATAATACATTAAGGTAGGTATTGGCAAAATTTCACCTGTAGTGAGTCAGTCTGGTCAATATGAATGTACTACAACCTTTGGAACATGAAAAAAAAAAAAAAAAACTTTAGGTGAATTACATTATTTAAGAGTCATTCTACGAAACGGGTGCATAAGGCACAAACAATGTCCCAAAGTGTGTTTCGTTTCCAAAGCTTAAAGTTATAAATTCACGTGTTCTTTTAAACATGATATATGATAAAATAATTTTTTTGAAGATTAGCATACTATTTTTAATCATTTTTCATTATAGCCAATTTCACATGTCCGTGTTAACCAACATGACATGGTAAGTATATATATATATATATATATATATATATATATATATATATATATATATATATATATATATATTCAAACATATACTATTTTCAGGATTATATGCGTGTCCCTGTTTACACAAGATATTCATCATAAACCTTATTTTTTTGGTAAATATTTTAGGATTTGTGCGCGTCCCTCAGTTTGACTTACCACCCCGTCACACTGTTTTATCTATAAATAATGCACTGTTCCTTTAAATGACATCACAAAGCCGAAATGACATCATCAAACTTTTTTACATTGTTTGTTTGTTGCTTTTTCATGTTAGGCAGGTCCGTCAAGCTTAAACTTACCACCCCATCACGCAAAATAGATAGGGAAAACTGTTTTTTATTCTTTTTTTTTACATTATTAATACAAAGAAAATGATATTTCAGATTGAATGCATGTATGCTAGGTGAGAAACTTGACCACGTGGGAGATTTGCGGACAAACAATGATGCCATTGAAATGTCAAATTCATGTTTCAAGGTTAAAAATGTAATTACATACTTTCTATTGATGGTTTCCAAAAAAGGGACATTTTACTATTAGGAAAACATTAGATTTTAAAAATCTATTTCTTGTTTTACTACTCCAGTGGCATACATATTGTCCGTGACGGGGTGGTACAAGAATGGCTGTCTGAATAAAAAGGATAATATTAATAAAGATTTTGTGCCTGAGGTGGGAAAATATGTTTTGTTTGTTTGTTTGTTTGTTTGTTTTTGTTTTTTGAGGATTAACATATCTTTCAAGTTGTAGGTTTGTTTAAAAAACAGTTTGTTCTTAATGAAAATTTTTAAAAATGCAAAGTGGAAATGGCACCCGTTTCGCAGAATGACTCTTATTTATTTATTTTAAATAATCATGTACTGTACAAGTAACATTTTTGGACTGTGAGTGGAATTTGCAGATGGTCTCTTAAGCAGCCTATATGTAGCGAATATAAAATCAAAACTAACTTTACTGCGCTCAAACAAGCGGATCTACAACCACATCAAATATAGCTGCTAACTCAACTAATGCTGTAAAATATAGCCTACATGGGAAATCCGTTGTTACTAATATTGTAGGTTAAAATGAACTTATTTGTGTACAAACTTAAATTACACTTAAGGAAATTTTTATAATAATAAAGTTAATACTAACTAATACTAATTAAAATTATACTCCAAATTCGTTTTTTGAAATATAAACATTTAAATTGGCTATCAACTTGATAGATTACGGAAGAGGATTAGGGCCAAGCAATAATAAAAAAATAAAACCATCTCGAGATTAAAGTTGTTAAATTTCGAGAAAAATCTCGTTAAATTACGAGAACAAATTCGTTAAATTATGAGAAAAATGTCATAATTTAACGAATTTGTTCTCGAAATTTAACGAGTTTTTTCTCGAAATTTAACAACTTTAATCTCGAGATGGTTTTATTTTTTTATTATTGCTTGGCCCTAATCCTCTTCCGTAATATAGATAGATAGATAGATAGATAGATAGATAGATAGATAGATAGATAGATAGATAGATAGATAGATAGATAGATTTATTCAAACACGCATTATATGTTAAAAAACATTAAAAAATATAATTAATATGGAATATGGTGAATGTATTAAGCTAAATGCTCCTCTCTAGGGTTCATTTTTCTAGCGGACTGACGAGTTTATGGTCGTGATGAATATGTTTGTTCTGAGGTAAATGTGACGTTACGTTTGTTTGTTTACCAGCGTCTTATGCGAATGAGTCCCAGGGACTTTAATATGAATAAGATATTATCACTAACATGTAGACAAAAATGGTAAAAACATTTCTAGGAAATGAATGACAACACCATTACAAAACTATATGCGCTCCTCCATCATTTTGACATTGCATTGCGGATCTATTTCAAAAATGTAAAAAAAAAAAAAAAAAAAAACGCTTTACAACGCAGTCTGAAATCGACCGATTCGGCTCTGGCTTTGGAATTTCAGAATGATCATAGCATCGTTTCAGATGCGATGAGTCCGAAGATTATTCCAGTTATGAATTAATGAATTCTGTCACAGACTTTTTTAATGCACATGTTTTATTCCTAATATAAGTTTATTCTCTAAATATTTTTTCCATCACGTTTTATGTGCATTTTATTTCGTTGAATAAAGACTATCCACCCCAGCGAGTATCATTTATTCACATCTTATCTTAAAATGTGGAGACCTTGTTTTTTTTTTTTTGTTTGTTTTGTTTTAGAAAACCAATACGACTCATTTAAAATTCTGTACTACTTACATTACTGCATGCATAAGTTTCAGAAACCCACTTTAAAAATGACAGAAAAGCGAATACCGGTCAAATACAATATAGATCATCGCTAAGACATGGCATTGAACATTTTATGGTCCATTGTATTAAGACTCTTAATGACTTTCAGTACACAGATAGCCTATAGCAAGTTATTGACAACATTATTTCTATTATAGGCTACTTCATTTTTCTGAACATGTACACAGGTTCTGTGTCGCGCACAGACGCGCGTACGAGCCTTTGAAAGTATTTGGCTGCAGAAAGACGCGTTCGGCTTGTGCACTGCGCACTATCTAGTGGACTTTTGTTTTCAAGCACTCAATTCACTCTCGCATGGGCTGTTGTACAGTACACACACTCTCCGTGCGGACGTCCGCGAACCCTCCTAATGAGGAAAATTTCGCGATGCGGACGGTGCGCGGACGCCCGAAGTATACTTTGGGGTTAAGTCCGTAATAGCGGGCCCCCAATCCGCCCGGGCCCATATGCGCGTGCATACCTTGCATGCCCAGACGCTACGCCATTGGTGCAAATCCTTGACCCTTCTTAATGGGTATACGGCATATACCTGCGTATCACGTAGACTACACCACCGTGGGATACCCCTCGGAGAAATCGCGGGGGCCCCCTAAGCCCGCGGGGCCCCACACAATTGCGTCCTTTGCGTGGTGGGTAAACACGCTACTGGATAGCACTTCAACAGTGTCAGCCAGTGGCAGCATAGAGACCGCCTTCTGATGTTTGAGTGACACCCTCTTGCAACCCATGTTGGAACAAGAAAAAATCCGGAGGTACATTCAAAATTGAATAGCTGGTTAAAAATTACATAAGTCAAGTTTTATTATAGCATAAATTATTTATATCCTCGCTCATTTTAATTAGGATATTTATATGTTAATTCAGAAATATATGTATGTATTTATATATTTCTTTACACATTTAATTATATGTTTATTTATGTATAATTATGTGGAATATATATATATATATATATATATATATATATATATATATATATATATATATATATATATGTGTGTGTGTGTGTGTGTGTGTGTGTGTGTGTGTGTGTGTGTGTGTGTCACCTTGGAATTATATGGTTCTATCTGCATTCTGAGCAGATTTGATATATAGATATTGAGCTTCAAAGTTTTTGCATTCCATATAGAAACAATGATGTTTCATTGTGGGGAACAAGTCTCTTTCAAACATCAGTCCCAAAATGCTTTAAAAAAAAAAATCACATAATATAAATAAGTTGCAGAATAGGAATATGTGAATAACTCAATTTTGACAAAAATGCAATGGTGATGAAATATGCATTCAACTCATTTCTAAAGTGCTTAAATGTTCTTAACATACAGGCTTACCAACATTAAAATTACTGATCTTTTTTGTTGTTCTAGTTTACAAATGCTAAAACACAGCATGCCAGAAATGAAGACCTAATGTTTCAGATATAAATAGTAAAAAACCTTTGCTTCATTTGCTTGTGTAACTACAGCAGCTGATGTGTCAGAATCAGAATGGGGATTTATTGTCAATTTTGCTTAAACACACAAGCAATTTGTTTTAGAGACAGAAAGTTCCAGTGCACAGACAAGAACTACAACAATTACACAGATTTGTTATTTCAAATGTAAATATCATGGCTACTTCATTAAGATGTAGTATTTCTCCTCTAAAGATGGCTCAGTATCGCAGACTCTCAGACGGCAGTGCTGACAGCAGTATCTTCAGATCCCAGCATGAACGTTTCTCCTGGTTTGATCAGTGAGTATAAACTTCACACTCAATTTGAACAACATCAGTTTAATGTTAGCAGCATAAAGCATCAAATCTCCCATAGAAACCACAATCTGATGGCAATGGATAGACCAGAGTCAGGGGCAGGACTGAAAAATGCATCTATTTTTAAAAAATTTTATTTTTTTTTTTTTAAGTATTAAATGATTATATTTAAGTAAATTAATGGCAAATGTTTTTAAAATAAAAAGCTTGTTGAATTGCACTAATAAAAAAAATGGATTACATTAACTGTGCTTTCATTAGATGCATTGTATTTTTAAGGCTTGCATTTTATGGGCTGAAATTCAACATGGTCGTATATTTAAGCTGTGAATATTTCAATTAAATATATTTCACACACATTTTCATTATTATAATTTCAATAATTTATATTCACCTTTCAGATTTTAATTCCAAAATATTAATTCTGTTTAAAAATACAACCTATAATATTCGATTCGGCAATTTTATTTCGCTTTACAAATTTGCTTCCACAAATTCAGTGGTTCAAATTCGGCAGAAATTTCAACATTTGACTTCCGGGAACTGCAGGAAAAGCAGTAGAGTGCCGATGCATGTTCTCCATCTGCTGTTAGTCAGCTTCACCAGCAGGTGCCGCTAGTGGCTGTTTACGAAGACCAGAGCAACTGCTAGTAGGCTAAGTCATTCATTCATTCATTCATTCATAAAAATGGATTTACAGAATTAGAGCAAGCGGTAAGTGAATGTGTGATGATTAGCTATCAGGGCCAGTATACATGCAGAAAAGCTGATAAAGACACAAAGCTGCATTTAAGTTTAATTCAGTGTCTTTATGGTAACTTCCCAGCAAGCAATTTTATGTCTAATAGCCGTCAAAACGGTCCGTGTACGCAGGGACGGATTACGAACCGGGCCAGCGGGGCCGCTGTCCAGGGGCCCTAGGGGTGCAGGGGGCCCGTGGGGCCCCTAGCCCAAAACAATTTGCAACGCTTATCAACAATGTATTTTCGTTTGTCTATTTTAGAGGGCCTACATTCTTTGATCCTCTGCCTACAAGGGCCCCTGACCCTATAGGGAGGGCGTTTGGCTGCCAAGGGCCCTTGAATTGTGGTGGTGGTGCTGGTGGTGGTGGGGGGGGAGGTCGGTGCTTTCAGGGGGCCCCTGGCCCTGCTATAGGAACTTTAAAGGGAAATGGGTGCATGGGAGCCTACTTTTAGAAGGCCCTCTTAGGCCCTCCTATTATGGTCCTGGCTTCTGGCTACCAGGGGCCATAGGGAGGATGGGGGCTTTTAGAGGGCCCTCTGATTATGAGGGCCCTACTAGGAGGCCCTAGGCTAGGGAGGAGGGTATAGTGTACCTTTAGAGGGCCATCTGATTACAAGGGCCCCTACCATGGGGCCCCTGGCTTCTGGGGAGAGGGGAGGGGGGCGTGTTAACAGCCTTACAGAAGGCCCTCTGACTAGGGAGCGGTAGCATGGTGGGATGGAGGCGGTTAACCTGCCCGCTGAGTGGCCCCCAGACCAGTGTAGCAGTGTAAGAGTTTGACCAGTGTAATCACTCCCAGGGCTGTAGTGGAGGCTAAACGCAAGTAAACACGGTTTACCCACCTCTGAAATTTCAGAATTAGAGTTTACCCACTTCTCAATTGATCTAAATGCACATCATAGTATAGTTTATGCACAAAATGTGATCACAGAATTCTTATTTTACCACTACACCCCTGATCACTCCGTTCTGTACGGGGATATGGTACACAGGTGGATTCTGGCATGGTTCAGCTGAACACGGTACACATGTAGTCTGATCACTAACCGTGCCCCAACATGGCTCTCACTGTACGTTCACACCAGGAGAGACCAAAGCGAACACGTCGCCAAGGTCGTTGAAGAAGCTTCGTTGTTGAATTTGCTTTATTCACTTTGTTCGCTCATTGGAATGTTTGATTTAGCCTGTTACCGTGGGGCGTTGGTAAATCTATATATTAGAATTGGTTTTCACCGAACCGCGTCATAACTCATTACATAAGGTTAACTGACTTTTAACTTCTCTTTTTCGCTCTGGCCCGCCCAATTCGCTTCGCTGCCAGTGAATTTGCTTTGTTCGGCCAATTCGCCGAGAAATAATGACTTTCGTCGCTCTGGTCTCTTCTGATGTGAATGTACGAATGTACATCAATTAATTTGAGAAAGTTGGTGTTAATAACAGTTTTTTTCACATTGGACTCCTTGCAATGCGTAAATCATGGGGAGAGACCTATCTTTTCCCATGGTAATAACCAGGCTGCTGAATAGAAATGGGATGATCAGGGGCGGAGCCAGACATTGTAAACATTCAGGGCTTAGACCAAATCTATATTTGTCCAAAGACAATTTAATTTTCTATTAACAGCTTTATTGACATGAAAGGAGCTTTTGTTGACGTATTCTTGTTCAGAAAATGTACATTATTTGACACTGTAATTTGTAAAACTTTGTTGGATGTATCTCCTCTAGGGGGGTCCGGGGGCATGCCCCCCCCCCCCCGGAAGAAAATTTTGAAAATTTTAAGGTTAAATGCATCAATCTGGTGCTCTCTGGAAACTCAAAATTAAGAGCTTCAACCCATGTACAGTGTGCAAATTGAACAAAGAAACAGCATTGACTTGTACCTGGACATTAAAAAGGGTTCAAACATCTTTTTTACAATACTTTTGTACGATTTCTTTTTAAAAGATAAATCCTTGAGCTTTTATTTTGATCACCAGATCACCAGCCGATCGCGTGCGCAGATGTGCGCACTTCTCTTTAAAACACGCAGCACAGACAGAGTGTATATATAATTAATCGCTGTCTTTTGCTGTTTTATAAAGGCACAAAGCCATATCACGGTTTCGATTTTAGCTCGTTGTAAAAACGTAGTATGTTTTAAATGTTCAGTTCATTATGAAACGGTGGCGGCAGTACAGGGTCATTAATGGGAAACACTGAATGAATGTATAGCTGATAAATGTGCTAAAGTTGTCATATCGGTTGTTATATAACAAAAACCCTTCCACTGGACCGAGAGAGAGTCTCGAGGCCTGCCGCTGCTCTGAGTGAGTGACAGGAGGCGTGGCTCTGTACAACTGCGGTGTGCGTAAACGCGCTGTCGGAGGGGAGAGAGAGAAAGCGCTGCCGGTGTATGGTCGGATACTGTATGCAGTATATGCAAAGCCAAAGCGCAATGAAATAAAGCAACTTATGATTTCGGGGGTTTACATAGGCTATTGTCCAGTGTCATATTTGCTCAGCTATCCCAGACAATGCTGGCGTTTTTTTTTTTGTTTTTTTATTGGGGGGGGGGGGGGGGGGGGGTTTTCGCGTTTTTCACACGCGAACGTTTTGCCCAGGGGCCCACACAACCCATAATCCGTCCCTGCTGTACGTTTTGATAGTTTGATTTCCAATTTGAAATGAAATACGCAGAAACGAGAAAACGGTCGTTTCCCGTTTTTTCGTTTGTTAAAAAAAATGGGAAAACGAGATTTTGGCTCGATTTTCGTTTTTTCGGGTCACGAACAGAAAACGGAAACAAGACTTCAAAACTCGTTTTCCACATGTGGGCGGTCATTACACGCCCCTTTCAGCCGACTGGTCAATCAAATGAGCCCGTGACGTCATCACCAGTTCGTTCAACAAAATAACAGTCCTCTGCTGCTATATCAGTATATGTCATATAGGCCATCGGCTTTTTTCTGTGCAACCTAACGCATATTTCACAGAAATATTTATTTCAGAAATGTTAATCAGCACGCAGGCTGCTGTAATACTGTTTGTAGTTTAATATGCATGGTGAAACTCCGCTACCCATACACAGAGGAGCGGATGAGAAGCACAGATTTAAAAAAAACAAAACAAAAAAAACAACAACAGTTTTTTATGTATTCTATTTTGAAGTCGCAATAAATAAGTAGTGTAAGCAATTTAAAAAAACGCCCATGGGGACCACTACATAGCTATTTTAGTCATGAAAAAAATGATATATAAACGTTAAACCAAAACGAATTCATTTAAAGCTAAACTGAAACAGAAACCGGCATTATAGCCTAGGCTACCTCTCTAATACTAAAACGTCTATGTTGTGAGGCGCCGACGCATTCACTTGAATTTCCTTATAAAAGCGGAAACAACTTAAAATACTCAGACATGGTCACATAGGCCTATATGTATAGGCCTATTATTCTTGTACATTCACAATAATAATAATAATAATAATAAAAACATTGCTCGTAAAATAAACAAAGGATTTTCTGCCGGTTTCCTTTCTGTGAACTTCTCAAAAATTAACCAAAACTCATATAGCCTAGTCTATTGTCGCATTTTTCCCCCTTTCATTTTGTTAATATGTTAATTATTTAAGTGAAATAAATTTCGCGCATAGACATAGGCTATTTATTCCTTTTATATAATTTAATCCTATTTTTTTTTTTTTTTTTCGTTCACAGAAGCGCTGCAGGTGTTTGATGATGATGAACCTTCCCAGCAAGCAATAGCCGTCATTTCACCGTCTCGGTTAATTATAGACCCGATATAGTCCGGCTATGTGTAACCCACTTTTAGCCAAAATAATCTTTCCTTTGGTTACATGTCGTTTTTGCCAAAATAACTTGCGAGTTGTATGATATTGCATCATGTAAGTTAAGTCAACAGTGATTACAAGGTGTTTGGTTTCACATCTTTGACATGTTATATTGTGTAGGCTGTGCGTAGCCACAATTTAGCTCGTAGTCAGACCAGCTATTTGTAGCCCACCTATAGTCAATCCTGATTTATTGTAGTTTTTGGACAGGAAGTGCTTGCGATGGTTGATATCTCATCATGTTCGCAATGTCAACGATTTCTACAAGATGTAAGTGGCATTTCATGACATGGTCTATATGTAGTCACGATTTAGCTCTGAATTGGATAGGCTATGTGAAGTCTGCTTTTAGTCCACCCGGCGAAATCAAGGCAATTTATAGTCTAGTTTTTACGGCTTGGCTATAGCCCTGATTCAGACCAGCAATGAGTGTAACCAAAATAGTGTTAAGTCATTTTCGACCACAAAAGCTATATATATATATATATATATATATATATATATTATATTATCAGGGTATAGCCAAGCCATATATTAATTATAATTATATACCACACACACATATATGACTGTAGGCTATTTAATTTTAAGTTAAATAAAAATTTACAATTCTCAACCGCTAGATGGCAACTGTGGCTCTACTGAGACATGACCACTGGTAACGCGAGACTTGAACGTTAGCTCTCGATCACTGTTGCCAGATCTCGCGATAAACATTTCCGCATTTTACAACTGTTGGAGACGGAGAGCAAGCAACAGCAAATGTTAAAGCAAATTCTTTTCTGCTTTTGGTCTTGTAAGTATCTGTGTTTTTCATTTTGACACGTGTTTATTATTTATGTACGTTATGTGTAGGAACCGTGACATTTTAGCGGGTAACAGTGCAGACTCAGAGTAAAACGTGGTTAGATTAACATACATGCACATGTACTGTAGTGTTTCCTTGTGCCCTTAAAACTGTGTAATTATCTAAATACAAGGGGGTAAACATGAAACCAGTGCACCCTACTATTATTTGTATATCTTTTAATCTTTTGATCATTATGAAAGAAAAATGAGTTTTTGATTTGGCAAGGCAAGTTTATTTTGTATAGCACATTTCAACAACAATCAACAACAAAGTGCTTTACATAAAACATGGAATTTATGGAACTGAAAATTAATCAGGTTGTTTTATAAACCAAAAAATATTAACATTTTTTATTTAACTTTTTTTTTGTCAATGTTTTATATTTTTATTATGTTACACGTTGTAATATTCTTTTAATGTTTATTTGTATTGCATTTGTAAAATTTAATTTATTATTTTTTTATCATTGTGTATTATCTTGTTCTTTTTCTAAATAAAACCTTTTATATTTAATTTGTTTGGACGGATTGTCATTTATGAGAACCTGTTATATTTAAGTGAAAAGAATTTAAGTGAAAAGCCATTATTTTGTTGTCTATTGCATGTATAGATGTAATCATTCATTAGTAGTGTAATTGATGACTAGTCTATTTTTGGGTTATGGTTAGACGTCTATTAGATTTTCACTGACAGCCCCAATTTTGCCTTATTTTAGCCTAGACCCGTATTAACCGTCTATTAGACATAAATATGTAGTTGTCTAATAGTCGTCTAATTGATGACTAGTCTACTCTTGGGTTATGGTTAGACGTCTATTAGATTTTCACTGACAGCCCAAATTCAGCCTTATTTTAGCCTAGATCCATATTCACCGTCTATTAGACATATATGTAGTCGTCTAATTGATGACTAGTCTATTTTTGGGTTATGGTTAGACGTCTATTAGATTTTCACTGACAGCCCCAATTTTGCCTTATTTTAGCCTAGACCCGTATTAACCGTCTATTAGACATAAATATGTAGTTGTCTAATAGTCGTCTAATTGATGACTAGTCTACTCTTGGGTTATGGTTAGACGTCTATTAGATTTTCACTGACAGCCCAAATTCAGCCTTATTTTAGCCTAGATCCATATTCACCGTCTATTAGACATATATGTAGTCGTCTAATGGATGACTAGTCTATTTTTGGGTTATGGTTAGACGTCTATTAGATTTTCACTGACAGCCCAAATTTTGCCTTGTTTTAGCCTAGACGGCCGGGCTATGTTTTGACAGCTATTAGACGTCTAATAGACATAAAATTGCTTGCTGGGTTCATGTTGTTTATTCTGCCATTTGTTCATGTAGGCTAAAACTAACCCCCTGGGATTTTTTAATGATTCACAGACACTTACCAAATCTAATTTAGTTTAATTCTAATTTAATATAATCTTGTCGGTTAATGAAAAGATGATCAGGTCAGTTCAAAGTCAGGGAAAAACCCAGAAATGATACTGACAAGGCAACAAATTTTGTTTAAATCGAAAAAGTTTTTCGATTTATTTCGATTAGCATAAATGTTTATATATATATATTAGTTTTTGCTTTGTTAATTAACTACCCTGCCTGGGCAAAACATCCACAGAACTGCATTACAGTAAATTTTCCCGCTGTATAGCCTAAGCCACGAATATTTACAAAGATTCATGAATTATTTAATTCCGTCTGGGACGCAACCTCAGGCCGTGAGTCTCACGCTCATCAAAGCCAATAAACATACAGCTAGGCATATTGTTGAAAATACTATTTACATTACTTTTAAGAATAATGTTGGAAAAGTGATAAAAAAAAGTTTCAGTCAGAAACTGATAAAGTCGAGCACACACCTTGATTAGCTGTGCACAGGCGGTGCAATGCTCCGCCAATTACTTATCTATTAACGGTTTAAATAATTAAATAAAAATAAATAACGTATAGGCTACGTTTAAGAAACCCTGTTAAATCGAAATTGAAAGTAAAATTGTAACGGCCATTTATAGCTAATTCATTTAAAAGCGAAGGAAAGACAGAAAAAGTAACGATAGCAAGTAAACTGTGACATTTAATAATGTTCATTATGTTAATAAAAGTTCTAGGGCTTTGTTTAATTTAAGAGATATGCATGGCGATTTATAAGCGAAGGAAAACTAGAAAAAGCCCCCCAACGGTGATACCGTGGTGTTGTCACATAGGAATAACAGTTTTATTAGCCTATATTTATTATATTTCAAAAACAAATGTAACACACACACCAACAACAACTATTTGTGTTAAGAAGCTGCTCTTATTTATTTATTTTTTTTTATCGATGACTTCGCAGCGCATTAGTATTGCTGTGCATGAATAACACTGAAAATATGAAAATAGCTACTGCGTGGCAAAGGATCGCCTTTCGACGAAACCGACTGTAAAAAAGACAAAACCCAGCACGGAGGTTATCGCGGCCATGGTGATAGTTGTCCCTGTGCGCCACCTGATAGCCTATTTTCTAATATGACTGCATAGCTTACTATAGGCTATACTGCAAAGAATGTCATGCGTCTGCTAAATGATTGAATGTATAAAATGTAAACAAAACAATAAAATAAGAAAAAAAAAAAAAAAATGAGTGTAGTAGCCACTAATCTATAATAGAGAATAGCCTATCATTAGCTTATGTATAGCCTATTTCGGTGGTAGTAGCCCAAAGGATGTCATGCGCTTGGCTACAGATGTAGAGGCATTTACATTTTACATTTTAAAAACACAATGACAGCTTAAAAACAGACTTAATTAAATTTACTGTAGGTTTTTTTTTATCTGTGCAAACATATTTCTGTGAAATATGCGTTAGGTTGCACAGAAGAAAGCCGATATATGACATATAGCAGCAGAGGACTGTTATTTTGTTGAACGAACTGATGATGACGTCACGGGCTCAGATTTGATTGACCAATCGGCTGAAAGGGGCGTGTAAAAAAAAAATCTATGGGGTATTTTGAGCTGAAACTTCACAGACACATTCAGGAGATGCCTTAGACTTATATTACATCTTGTAAAAAAAAAAAAAAACGTTCTATGGCATGTTTATAAAACAACCTGATTAATTTTTGGTTCCATAAATTCCATGTTTTATGTAAAGCACTTTGAATTACCTTAAAAATTGTTGTTGAAATGTGCTATAGCTACAAAATAAACTTGCCTTGTCAAATCAAAAACTCATATTTTCATATCATAATGATCAAAAGATTAAAAGATATATGAGGCTTTCGTAACAAATCATAATAGGGTGCACAGGTTTCATGTTTACCCCCTTGTATTTAGATAATTAGAGAGTTTTAGGGCACAAGGAAACACTACAGTACATGTGCATGTAGCATGTTAATCTAACCACACTTACTCTGAATCTGCACTGTTACCCGCTAAAATGTCACGGTTGCTACACATGATAACACATGATGTACATAAATAATGAACGCATGTCAAAATGAAAAACACAGATACTTACAAGACCAAAAGCAGGAGATAATTAGCTTTAATATTTGCTGTTGCTTGCTCTCCAACAGTTGTAAAATGGCAGAAATGTTTATCACGAGATCTGGCAACAGTGATTGAGAGCTAACTTTCAAGTCTCGTGCTGCTAGTGGTCATGTCTCAGTAGAGCCACAGTTGCCATCTAGCGGTTGAGAATTGTAATTGTAAATTTTTATTTAACTTAAAATTAAATCCAGTCATATATGTGTGTGGTGTATTTAATTCTATATATATATATATATATATATATATATATATATATATATACAGGTCCTTCTCAAAAAATTAGCATATTGTGATAAAAGTTCATTATTTTCCATAATGTAATGATAAAAATTAAACTTTTATATATTTTAGATTCATTGCACACCAACTGAAATATTTCAGGTCTTTTATTGTTTTAATACTGATGATAAAATTTTTTAAAAAATTAGCATATCATGAAAAGGTTCTCTAAACGAGCTATTAACCTAATCATCTGAATCAACTAATTAACTCTAAACACCTGCAAAAGATTCCTGAGGCTTTTAAAAACTCCCAGCCTGGTTCATTACTCAAAACCGCAATCATGGGTAAGACTGCCGACCTGACTGCTGTCCAGAAGGCCATCATTGACACCCTCAAGCGAGAGGGTAAGACACAGAAAGAAATTTCTGAACGAATAGGCTGTTCCCAGAGTGCTGTATCAAGGCACCTCAGTGGGAAGTCTGTGGGAAGGAAAAAGTGTGGCAAAAAACGCTGCACAACGAGAAGAGGTGACCAGACCCTGAGGAAGATTGTGGAGAAGGACCGATTCCAGACCTTGGGGGACCTGCGGAAGCAGTGGACTGAGTCTGGAGTAGAAACATCCAGAGCCACCGTGCACAGGCGTGTGCAGGAAATGGGCTACAGGTGCCGCATTCCCCAGGTCAAGCCACTTTTGAACCAGAAACAGCGGCAGAAGCGCCTGACCTGGGCTACAGAGAAGCAGCACTGGACTGTTGCTCAGTTTTACATGTCATTCGGAAATCAAGGTGCCAGAGTCTGGAGGAAGACTGGGGAGAAGGAAATGCCAAAATGCCTGAAGTACAGTGTCAAGTACCCACAGTCAGTGATGGTCTGGGGTGCCATGTCAGCTGCTGGTGTTGGTCCACTGTGTTTTATCAAGGGCAGGGTCAATGCAGCTAGCTATCAGGAGATTTTGGAGCACTTCATGCTTCCATCTGCTGAAAAGCTTTATGGAGATGAAGATTTCGTTTTTCAGCACGACCTGGCACCTGCTCACAGTGCCAAAACCACTGGTAAATGGTTTACTGACCATGGTATTACTGTGCTCAATTGGCCTGCCAACTCTCCTGACCTGAACCCCATAGAGAATATGTGGGATATTGTGAAGAGAAAGTTGAGAGACGCAAGACCCAACACTCTGGATGAGCTTAAGGCCGCTATCGAAGCATCCTGGGCCTCCATAACACCTCAGCAGTGCCACAGGCTGATTGCCTCCATGCCACGCCGCATTGAAGCAGTCATTTCTGCAAAAGGATTCCCGACCAAGTATTGAGTGCATAACTGAACATAATTATTTGAAGGTTGACTTTTTTTGTATTAAAAACACTTTTCTTTTATTGGTCGGATGAAATATGCTAATTTTTTGAGATAGGAATTTTGGGTTTTCATGAGCTGTATGCCAAAATCATCAGTATTAAAACAATAAAAGACCTGAAATATTTCAGTTGGTGTGCAATGAATCTAAAATATATGAAAGTTTAATTTTCATCATTACATTATGGAAAATAATGAACTTTTATCACAATATGCAAATTTTTTGAGAAGGACCTGTATATATACAGGGCTTGACATTAACACCCGCCAACCCGCCAAATGCGGGTAGATTTCAGCTGTGGCGGGTAAGACAGCCACTCCCACTAGCCACTTTGGCGGGTTGAATATAATTTCAGTTTACAGCCAAATGATCGTCGAAGATCGTCGTAACACAAAATTATAATCTAATCACACAATTCGTTATTTACGTGCAGTTAGTGAAGGAGGGATAGGCGGAATTGCGCCGAATGACACAACAGAAGCGCTCTCTCGCGTGCGCTCTCTCTCTGTCGTGCGCGCGATCAGTTCTCCTCGCGCCTGAATAGTCAAATACACGTGCACACAGATGTCTAAATGTCCATCGTGTGGAGTATCTCGCGTGAATATAGTCGGTTATGGCTTAAGTGGACGTAAACAGGTGGGTAATAATATGCGTCAGTTACGTCCATGCATTCAGCTGCCCAATTAAATAGGCCTACCTGTCTGTCATTAATGTTAATCAAACAACAAAAGATGTTAAATAAATGTAGGCTATATGTTAAATAAACCTACTGTATCTGAAAAAAGATTATTTCTAATTTACTATTGTTTTTGTAATTTGCTTCTTTGTTCTTTTATATAGCCTAACACAAATAACTTATCTCATATTAGCCCATGCTCATATTGTCTACCTGTACATACCAGCTGATATACAATGTAGTCTTGATTTGGGTGATCAATCTGCATTTAAAAGTTTGAAAGGGTTTTAAATCTAAATCAAGTCAAATGACTCAAAATAAAGTAATTTAAGCATAACAAAGTCAACTTTAATCATATAAAATGTAATTTACCAACATCAAAATTGTGGCCAGTGAAAATGCTGAGTGGCTAGTAACTTTGGAAAACCACTAGCACACAGTATCTATATATATAATTATCTAAATACAAGGGGGTAAACATGAAACCTGTGCACCCTATTATGATTTGTATATATATATATATATATATATATATATATATATATATATATATATATATATCGTAGAATGTGTAGGATTGTGTGACAGCAAAAATATGCTGTTTCAAATGTATTCTTGCATTTGATGGTATATCATGAATCCCACAAGCTTTGTGGCTGAAAATTACTTAACACTATTTTGGTTAGGACACTCATTGCTGGTCTGAATCAGGGCTATAGCCAAGCTGTAAAAATTAGACTATAGATTGCCTCGATTTCGCCAGGTGGACTAAAAGCAGACTACTCATAGCCTATCCAATTCAGAGCTAAATCGTGACTACATATAGATCATGTCATGAAATGCCACTTACATCTTGTAGAAATCATTGACATTGTGAACATGATGGGATATCAACCATCTCATGCACTTCCTGTCCAAAAACGACAATAAATCAGGATTGACTATAGGTGGGCTACAAATAGCCGGTCTGACTACGAGCTAAATCATGGTTACGCACAGCCTTCGCAATATAACATGTCAAAGATATGAAACCAAACACCTTGTAATCACTGTTGACTTTGCTTACATGATGAAATATCATACATCTCGCAAGTTATTTTGGCAAAAACGACATGTGACCACATTAAAGATTATTTTGGCTAAAAGTGGGTTACTCATAGCCGAACTATATCGGGTCTATAGTTAACCGAGACGGTGAAATGACGGCTATTGCTTGCTGGGTTTGAGCTTCGCACCCATGTTCTGACACAAACACAGAGAGAGCATCGTACATTATTATCAGTTTAAAATTATATTTGTGTATAACTAACCTGCACTATTTCTTTAGAACAAAACTTTGCAGGTCTATCATCTCTAGTCACACACTTCAGCTAGCCTATTTGTCCCACCCCAACACACACCAGAGAAAAAACTTTGAAATGGTTAGAGCATGGCACTAGCAATGCCAAGGTCATGGGTTCGATCCCAGGGGTTGCACATACTCAGATACAAAATGTATAATATAATGCAATGTAAGTCGCTTTGGATAAAAGCGTCTGCCAAATGCATAAACATGTAAATGTAAAAATGTCCTATGGCTGAGAGAGAGCATACTCACATTCAGTAAGCTTATATTGCCACATTTTATTGTCAGTAAAGGTAAGGGCGTTGTTAAAAAAATGGCATAAGTGGAAAAATTAAATCTATTTTTTCATAAAACGGCAATGTAAATATGTTATGTCTTTAGGTTATACAAAAATGACCAAATAAAAGGGCTGAATAAGCTGATCTAGCAGCATCCTAGTAAATGAATGGTACACCCCTTAAGATCACAGAAATGGTTTGACCCAAGTTTTCAGCAGCCAATGACACTGACCCGTTAAAATTTTTGACGCGTATTTGACGTGTATTTAACACATTAATTTTTCACGCGTATTTAACGTGTTGTTGACGTGTTAAAATTCACGTTTTTGGCCCTTTTGGCCTTCCATATCAGGCGAGCTCTCTGCGAGAAGCCCTAACCATAAATATCTATGCTTCTAATAACGTACTGGTTCTATGACTGACAGAAGCGCATAATCTTCAGGAATATTGACATTTCTCTGTTCTTGCTCAGCTTCATCTGCCAGTTTTTGCCTCGCTCTTCATAGCTCTGCTGCCGCCATGTTTCCAACACCTGGCCTCGCCTTAATGCAGTGATTGACAGGCCAGGGCGGGGACTTGATCGGCTCGAAATGCATTTTCAAATCCACATTGAATTTTGCTACATTCCTTGCAGGACATTTAATGAAAATGCAATCACACTGTGAGTGTAAATGCAATTAAGAAAAATAACATTTAAATAATCATTTTGCTACAATTTTTGCTTGAACGTGTTAAACATATATAATCATTTCTGTAATACATTTTCATTTTAATTTTGCAACTTATAAAGCATTAAAATATATGTTTAAATTATATGTTAAAAGTAGTGTAGGAAATGGCAAATGTAAATTATATTGTTAAATTTGAATTATCATTTTGCTCCAAACATTGCATATATGGTATGGAAAATGTAAATTTAAATACAGAAATGCATTGCCATTTTGTATATTACATTTCAAATTGAATATTGCTACACATAAGCTTCCATACTCTCTGGCTCAGCGGCAGCACGAACATATTTAAATGTTCCTCCTTGTGGTGCAATTAGAGAAATGAGATATCTTTCAAGATGGCGGAGCTCGATCGGTTTCCAGGTCATAGGATGGAGGATGGAGAAGCGAGGAAATGAGGAGGGTTAAGCATAAACCTGTCGGATCAGGTAGTTTTTTGGCTGTTCCCGCGATTTTGCACGGCATGTAAACGCATTTACCTGCTTATCCTTAGTGCAGATTTAAATGCATCCAGACAGAGTGAGTGTTTAGCAGGAAAGGAAAAAGGAAATATATCGCAAACGCCTTTCAAGACTGGGGAAATCGTAAAAATGTGTTCTCATCTCTCGTGTGGCAGAAAGTGGTTCAGTCAAAACGCTGCATCTGTAAAGAGAGAATAATATATGAGCCATAAGTGTCCCGCTGACATGTTGCAAGCTTTATTTAACATGACAGCTGACATAACATATGGAATACTCTGAGTCGGATACGCAAATAATTAAGTTGGCTTGAAAAAGCCAACTTACTGAAATGCTTATTAAACTTATTATTAATGGTGCTTGCCAAAGGCAAAGCTCCATTCTTAATCTCCTGCATACTTATTAATTAATGGTGCTTGCCAAAGGCAAAGCTCCATTCTTAATCTCCTGCATACTTATTAATTAATGGTGCTTGCCAAAGGCAAAGCTCCATTCTTATTCTCCCGCATACTTATTATTATAATTTTTATTCCACACAAAATTTCTGCGCGTAACTTGTCCCGCAGTTTTTGTCATTGACCCACGAATGAGGTGTCAAATCGACCGGCCAATTGAGGAGTGGTGTGCTATGACTTTTATAAGCGATCGGGTGTACGATGTTCGTTCGGCGGGCGAAAAATCGGGCGAAAAATCCCATAGACTTAACATTGCGATGAACTTTGACGAGTCATAGCTCCTAACGAGGATTTCGTAGAAACATGTGGGTCACCACGTTTGAAGAGGCTGACAGGCTCTGTCAGACCATATCTCAAAATGGGGTGTAAGTTGTACCCCTGGGGCGCAAGAGCTGCCCAAATTTCCCCATAGACATACTATGGTGAAGCCGTGCCCATGAACCAGGAAGTACTGTGTTTTTCCTACTATGGGAAATTACATAGGGATTTTGTATTGAACATAACTCTGTATTACAATGTCATAGAGACAAGGGGGTGGGCTCATTTTACTCAGGCAACCAATCAGTCTCTCATGATCACTGTTTAGCTATCAAGCCACGCCCTAGCAACCATATTGAACACCATAGCAACAAGTTCCATAGACTTCCATTGAAAAAGATCAAAGGAATATCTTTGGATAAAAGTGTCATAGAAACATGAGGGTGGGCTCATTTGACTCGAGGCAGCAAATGGCCAATCACAAATCACTTTGAACACTTCATAGCCACGCCCTAGCAACCATTTAGAGCACCCTAGCAACCCAAAGCATAGAGGGATATCTTCAAATCTGAATATCATAGTGGCATGAGGGTTGGTTTATATCATTCATACTGGCAAGCAGCCTTTGGTGTATCATCATTGGTAGCTGCCAAACCACTCCCTAGCAACCAAACAGTACCCTAGCAAACGTTTTGCAAAATCTATATCTCTGCATCAGAACATTGTACAGACATGGGGGTTGGTTTATATTGTCAAGCAGCCTTTGGAGTATCATCATTGGTAGCTGCCAAGCCACTCCCTAGCAACCAAATAGAGTACCCTAGCAACCGTTTTGCAAGATCTATATCTCTGCATCAGAACATTGTACAGACATGGGGGTTGGTTTATATTGTCAAGCAGCCTTTGGAGTATCATCATTGGTAGCTGCAAAGCCACTCCCTAGCAACCAAATAGAGTACCCTAGCAACCGTTTTGCAAGGTCTATATCTCTGCATCAGAACATTGTACAGACATGGGGGTTAGTTTATATTGTCAAGCAGCCTTTGGAGTATCATCATTGGTAGCTGCCAAGCCACTCCCTAGCAACCAAACAGTACCCTAGCAACCATTTTGCAAAATCTATATCTCTGCATCAGAACATTGTAGAGACATGGCGGTTGGCTCTTTTGACTCATGCTAGCAATCTGGACTTCCAATATGCTACACATGCTAGCAGTGAATAGCTACATGCTAATAGTGATTAGCTAATTGTTAAAGTGGGCTAAGAAAATGTTATAACTATAAAAATTCCATAGTAACCATCTGTAACAACTACCAACCACCTAGCAACATCATAGCAACCACCCTGGTTACCATAGCAACAGCCTAACAACCACCCAGAGCACCCTAGCAACTGCCTAGCAACACCTTAGCAACCACCTAGGTTACTATAGCAACTGCCTAGCAACCACCCCGAGTTCCTTAGCAACCGCATAGCAACCACTCAGCAACAGCCTAGCAACCATCCCAAGTACCTTAGCAATCGCATAGTAAAATCCTAGCAACCACCTCGACTACCCTGACTATATATATCTATCTATCTATCTATCTATCTATCTATCTATCTATTAAACTTAAACATTCAAACTGAAAACTTTCAAACTACTTCAAACTTTCTGGCTAGGCTTTTTCAAGCCAACTTAAAGTTTGTCTCAATGAACTTTTTAATCTAGTTATGTTTTGATGTCAATACAGGGAAATAACCTGATTTATTAATAAATTCATGTAAATGAGGTTTAGGCTACTTGCGTTGTCAGTTTACTGGTTTGTATGTAAATGGGGAAAACTGGTTATTTCAATAAGCTGATACGTGCTCATTGTATTCCCGAGTTACAACAACTTCCTGTTTCATGGCGAAACCAAAGCCACTTGAAGGCAATCCTGCAACCTTTAGCCAAAAAACCATAACTGCTAATGTTAACGCTCCACCTCTGGCGGTACGCAGGGAAGGAGACCAGAGGCTTTTTTTTTTGAATGGACGTCAATGGATGAGGAGCTTCACTATGCTGATTAAACAGCTTTTGTGGGGAAATCATTTAATTAATCGACAGCCTGTTTGCTAATCTTCAGCTTGTTTTACACTAAACAATTTCGTTGAGAACTATATGTAGATTTTAGCTTGATAAGGGAATGTTGCGACTGATGTCACTGCCATTACACCATTGGCTGACAGTAGTGATGGGCAGATCGAGGCTTCGTGAAACACTGAAGCAGTTGAATCAAATGTGCCGTAATGTGTTGATGCTTCGAAACAATCTGACATCTGTCTAGTGGTCAGAACAGTGTAAATGCAACAAAACTCAGGCCAAACATGCATAAAAAACACCTTTTACAAATCTATTGCAAATGTTTTATTGAAAGTAAAATCTATCAAATACAATTAACTAATCATCTAATAAGATTAAATATAAAGTGTCTGTATAATATGTGTTCTTTTATCAATTTTCAGAGCTTGTTTCTCTGTTCAATGGCTCAAGATAATCAGGGGCCGTATTCACAAAACATTTTATCTTACCACTAAGAGTTCTCCTAAATAGCAGTAAAAGTTCTTAGCTAAGAGTTTTCTCTTAAAATCTATTCACAAAGCTGCTGAGACAAACTTTTACTAAGGAATAGACTGAAGTCTTAAGCTAAGAGTAAGGGCGGGGTTGACCTCGTTGCTATGGAGTAAACACACAGTGATTGGCTAATGGGGGAGGAGTCGGTGATTTAATCATAGAAATATTGTAGAATGAGGTGACATGCTTCCATATTCAAATAAAGGTTTTAAAATACAAACGTTGCCATATTCAAATAAATATTTTTTAATAAAAATTTTTTTTTTAATTAAAAAATCTTTTTTTTTTTTTATTAAAAAAATCTTTCTAATCAGCTCGAGAGGAGGAATATATACACAGACGAGAGCGACTCGCCTATGGTTACTTCGACAGTTTTCTGTATTCCTCCGCCACCCCGCTCCTCACTCTCAGCTGGGGATACGGGGAGAACTTTGGGTTTGGGCTAAATTTCAGGCTTGGAGCCCTCAATCCCCTTGGACAGCACACCAAATACGCTTACATATGGTTTACACTATTCAGTTATTTGTAAGTGTGAACTCATAAAAACCATTGTCACAGGTAATCAGATAATATTTATTTGTTAAAGATTTTTTTTTTTTTGGCGCCTCATTGTAGATTCAAATCTATAAATCAAATGTATTGCATTAATAAATAAAAGGTTCAGCACCCAAGGCTCTGTCGCTATTGCCTCAGTGGTGTTCAGTGTCTTTGGGTGGATTAGGACTGTTTGTGATTTAGGAGTCCTCTTGACTACTCCTAACATTTCACAGATTTAGGAGCTAGTTTTAGCACTAAAATGCTTTGTGAAATACTCTTAGAGCAAAAATTTAGGACTCTTAAAATTAGGACTGACACGCCCATTATTTTTAAGAGTTTCTCCTAAATCGGCAAGTTAGGAGCTACTTTTTGTCAGGGTTCTGCCCTGACAGCCCTGTCTGTTTTGTCTTTGTTTAATGTGTCCATGTTTATGTTGTGTCTGAGCACATGGCTTTGTCTGTGTTTGTGTTTGCCATGTGCTCCTCTGTTCCCTCCTCCTTGTTTGTTGTCACCACGCCCTTTGGTCTAGTCATTGTTCAGTCCTTGTTTGTTATTAGTGTTCTCACCTGTTCCCTGCTCCCTTTCTTGTTGAGTCCTCGTTAGTCTAAGTGTTGTCACCTGTTCCTCGTGTTCTTTGCCTCCTTTATATTGTGCACTCTTTCCCTCATGTCTTTGCCAGTTCGTTAAGCTTTGTGCCTGTACTCTAGTCTTTTTGTTCACCTAAGCTCATAGCGTTTTGTGTAGGAGATTCTCGTATCCATTTTGTCATTGTTGTCTTCCTTGTTCCAGATCATCTAACCACCTGTCTTGTCTAGTCCTGGTAGTGTCTCTGGTCTCCCCCTCTCCTACAAACTGAGGATCCCTGTGGCTGCTCTTGCTCCCCGCCAAGCAGCTATACCGGTTCAGTGCCTGATCGTGTCTGATGGTTCTAACTACTTATGCTGTTTGATCCTGTCTGGCTCCCGCTATATCTTCGGGCCTCATACTGCTCACCTGCCAATGCTCACCGGCCTGCTTACTACCTGGGCTGTTCTCAGTGGCCGTTCCCTCAGCGTGCTTGTCTTTGTGCCTCACCCCCTTCCTATTGTATGGACTGTGTTCACCTCCTCACCCTCTATATTCCAAGTCTTGTCAATAAACCTGTAAAACTCATCCTGCGTTTGAGTCCTCCCTCACAGATCCCTGACACTTTTAGTCTTAAGATGTTTTGTGAATATGACCCCTGGTCAATAAGTGATTAATAACTACCATCATTCATTTTAATTAGTCTAATGTCTAATTAAAACATCTACAAATGTATAAAACTGATCAGAGATCAGGTAAAGCCCACAGACACTTGTTCAATAGTTCTCTTTTCACTTTCACTTTATCACCGCCCTCTACCGGTGAACCATTGAAATTTCAATCTGTTTTGAAACGTTTAGAAACAGTGATGACGTAATGAAGCATCATTTACTAAAATCACGTGACTTTGGCAGTTTGATACACGCTCTGAATCACTGATTTGAAACAAAATATTCATAAGCTTCAGAGCTTCATGAAGCAGAGTTTCAAAATCAGCCATCACTAGCTGAGAGGTGCCACGCGTGATTCAGTTAGCTGTTACGCTTTCTCCAATGGTAAGAGATACAGACCCTCTTATCCCCCTATAATATACAATCTCCAAAAAAAAAAATAGAAATTTGTCAGGCCACCACGGACACGTCCTTCAGCAAAAAACTCTAGATCTCCACAATTTAACATCTCAAAGGCCTTTAGATTAGACAGACTAAATATGATGTTGATCTGATTAAAGCTCTAGGAGGAGTTTGTTAAAGTACAATGTGTGGAAATGGCAAAAAATGCACAAATTTTGCAGCGAAAACTCAAAATATTTCCTGTTGGGTTTACAGATTTTGCAGCCATGGACTTTTTTTTAGGTATTGGGCTGTTACATCTGTTTACCGAATTTCACACCTTTAAGTGAAATGTAGCACGAAGGGTGCTTAATTGAAATTTTGTAGGTGGCACTGTCGAACCATTTTGCCATACCTAATTCTGAAACCCATATCAAACGTACATTTTCACCATTTCTGACGCATGTGCAAAGTTTGTAGGCCCTCAAAAATGTGATTAATTTCAGAGAAGAAGAAGAAGAATTGACTGAGCAATTACAATAGGGTCCTCACACCATCGGTGCTCGGGCCCTAATGACAAATCTGTGCAGTGTCAGTTGCCTCATTAACTTTCTTTACTAAGAATCATAATGCAGATATACTTGACTGTTGATTTTATTTATTTATGCAGAAAACAAGAGAGACCAAAGTCCAAGTGGTAATCGTCCTGACAGTAAGTAAAAATAAATAGATTAAACAACATAGTGGTATTATATGAATGCACAGTTCATGTTAATTCCAGAATTTGTGTTCTGAGAAAATACTTGTTTGATTCATTATTATACAATGAGGTTTGAACAACTGCTCTTTGACAACATTGTGTTGTGTGTTTCAGTGAGTGATCTAAGGATTGTCCTGCTGGGGATCAATGTGTCAAAAAACAACAAAGTGGGAAACAACATATTAAATAAAAAAGTGTTTGGAGTAAAAACAACACAACCTGGTGTACAGATGTTCAGTGAAAGAGTGGAGGGGAGGCACATCACTGTCATCAACACAACTCACCTGCTCGATCCACAACTCTCACAACAAGCAATAGCACAGAAAGTGTCTGAGGTGTCTCCTCCAGAACCTGATGTGATCATACTGGTGCTGCAGCACAATAATTTTAGTCAGCAGATTAAAGACAGATTACCTTCAGTGTTGAACTGCTTTGGCGAGCAGGCGATGAGGTACACAATGATTCTGACTACTGATGATGAGAAACACAGCACAAAACAGAAATCTTTAAATGAAAAAGATATTCAACAAATATCTACAGAATGTGGAGGAGGACGTCTTCAGCTTCAAAACACACAACGCTCTCAAATACTTAAAAAAGTAGATGAAATAATCACTCGTAGTGAATTTAAGGAGACACAACGGAGCTCATCACTGGATCAAATGGACAGTAAGTCTTTTACAGTTGATACCAACTGCTGTCAGTGCTATTTTTATAGACCAATTTAATTTTCAGTAAAATGTGTCTGGTTTTAAAAGAATACGTGTTTTGTTTTTTTGCTAATTAATTATTAGGTTAATAGCATTTCAAGAATGTCTTGTTCATTATTAAGAATCTGGCAGCAACCTAAAGTTAAAAAGAGTAATAAATTTATATTCACTTTATAGACACTTTCTCTAAATAGTCTTGTATTTATTATGCAATGTTGCCTCTAAGGTAAATTGATCTTGTTTTAAAGATACTAATTTAGAAAATTATTTTTAGCAGTATAGTATCTCTTATAGGTGGGACATCATCTTTATTTTCAATCATTTAGTTTCTGTATTTATAGTTGTCATGATTCCTGTCAGTTCCTGGATTTCAATTCCCATAATCCTCCCTGCCAGTCACATGCACACATTCCACACCAATCATCAATAGGTTGTTTGCACATGACGTCACAGCAGCAGCGTGAATGAGTCTGGAGGGCAGGGAGTGATTTTTCTATATAGGAATCCTCTCAAAAATTCAAAATTTGTATGTTTTGCATTGTTTATGGTTGCTCAAATCGTTAAAATCGAGAACCTAGAAGGTGTTTATATCATTTACATAACTTATACCGTTTTTTATAACTTATTTCATTTGTTTTTACTTTAAAAGTTGTCGCCTTTTATAGCGTTTTGCGTCTGCTGATACTGAAATGAATATGGATACCTGCTTACCTTTTGTTTTTGACTTGGTTAACTATTCACATTCTTCATGCTATCGTTTGCAGGGAAGAGAAGATATTTTATCCTATTGAATTATAATTTGGTGTTTTCACTTCAGTTTTGTAGAATTCCGTTCACAATGTTGATGTGGTTAGCATGAAAACAGTCACGCGCTGCTGCTTTCTGCTGCCGTATGATAGAAAAAGTCCAAATAAATAAATGTGTTCAACAAGCTGACAGAAGTCGATGCATTTCTATGTTGGAAGCGTGTAAATGTAACTAGTTTTAATGTTGTTTTGTAAATATTCACTTTCCCCATAAGACCACGAAGGAGAATCGGAGGGTCACGTTCAGGACACAGACACCGACACGCTGTATTTTTGTATTTATTTCAACAAATAACCAAAATCAAACCCATAGAAGCTCATGAACAGTTTTGAAGTGGCTGTGTGCAAGTTATAATCATTCACAAGCGAGTGATCATACTCGCAAACATAATGTTAATTAATTATTACACAAAAACCAAATACAAAACTGAGCTAAGTATGTGATTATTTTGAGTGAAAGGCAGTGGGTTTATTTAGTGACAATATTACATTTGCTAGTCGTCTTCCCTCACCACCTCAACCAAGGTGAAAATTGTATTACACCGTCCAGTCTTTTTCCCCCAACGATATCATGAGTTCCTATTACAATTCTCAATTCAGCATAAATGACCAACAATGGCGACATTTTTCTCAATCACTACAGAAAATCAAAATACTGCACTAACTTCACTAGCAGGATGGCAGCGCGATATAAACAAACCACACTAGAACTGAACACGGCGTGACGGCAGCTTTACATCCTCTATATCTTCCTCCTCGATGGCCGGAAAGTCTTTCAATTCAGTGGAAAAGTCGCTCCTCTTCATAACATAAGGATCATGTCCAACATATGTTGTGATTTTCTGTTTATACCTTTCTAAATCAGCACAGAAAGGACTTTTCTCCATCTCTTCCATTCTAATTTTCACTGCTTGCCCTCCACCGGAATTTTGCGCGTCACCAGAACCACGTGATTGCAAACAACCTATTGCCACATACAGCTGAAGCACATTATCTGGACTATTTAAGACTCACTCACACACCACCTCATTGCGAAGTCTTGTTTCAACCAGTGTACAATTCCGAGCATTATTATCCTGTCTGCCTGTTTGTTACTGATCCCTGCCTGTTACCTGTTTACGGTTCGCTCACTTTTAATAAAGCACTGCAAATGGATCCCTGCCTAAGTCCTGCTGCGTTACAATAGTAGCCTAGTTCAACATGTGATATTTTTTTACTATTAATCTTATGGAAAATCATTATTTGCAGATGAAGCCATTCTGTAATAATAAGTATAATAAGCTCCATATTTGAGGAAAAGATGGGGAATAAATCTTATTCATGTATACAGTCTTCCCCTAAATAGCCTTTATGTGCACACAGGTTCAGGTGAATTTGTTTAAAATAACTGAAAATGACTAAATTTACTGTCATTGTGTATGAATAGTATAAGGGTAATCTAATCTTGTATATATATAAAACTCAATTTGTCTTTAAAAAAAAAAATCTAAGCAATATATAGTGTTGCCAAGTTTTTGGTTGTTACTGTTATGCCGCTTGTGTCTAGAGTCACTGCTGGTTAAGAGAAGTCATGAACTGCTCATTCTTCAATGTGCCAGTGAAATGGCTTTACAAACATAGTAAATGTTGCTTATACTGTGCAAATGATGTCACATGAGGATCATATTTTGCTAATAATTTCCACAGAAATGCAGCAAGGAAAAAGCTCCATATGATATTGGAGACCAAAAGCTTTAGAGAAATCAAACGTGAAAAAAAAAATTTGAGTTTTGAAAAGGACATGTGATATAAGACCTTCATACATCACATCCCTTTGTAAAGACTGTGTGTTCCTCACAGCTTGTTTTCATCTGTGTACAATTCAATATGGCATCTAACCTGAAAAGATCTGTTGGTCTCTTAGCTACTTTGGGTTTATTCTTTATAGGTTTGTTCTTTGATGAGCTATACAAGTCATATGATTAATGTTTAAAGTTGAAGTGATTTAAAGTGAGAAGTGAAGTGAGTGATTTTTTCCATTCAGAACATATTTTATATTGAGGTTTGATGTCATTCTGAGTCATTATGTGCAGTCATGTGAATAATCAGATCCGCTAAGCACTGTGTCTATTACTGTGATCAATTTACTGTATGTATTATAGTTTACTGATAAATCTATTTCAATAGGCAATGTAATGTATAACAAAGACTGTAGTCACTTCTTATTCATCAGTGTTGTTAGTGCTAAACTATACAATTCACAGATGGTCAAATTACACAATGTATATCTGTGCATATATAAAGAAATAAAAAGTTGTGTCAAAGAAGCCGTTTTTATATCTGATTTGGTTTTCTCTTGTGTGTTTCAGTGAGTGATCTGAGGATAGTTCTTCTGGGGAAGAATGTGTCAGAAAACAGCAGAGTGGGAAACCTAATCTTAGGGACAGATCCGTTTGATAGTGAAGCTGCTCCAGCTGAAAGGAAGCTCCAGCAGTGCAGTCAGAGAGTCGGAGGAAGACTGAAGGACAGACACGTGAGCATCATCAACAGTCCTCAGCTGCTTCAGACAGACCTGTCACTTCATCAGATCGCACAGACAGTGAGAGAGTGTGTGAATCTGTCTCATCCAGGACCTCATGTCTTCATACTCGTACTGCAGAACAATGACTTCACTGAGGAGGACAGGTACAGAGTGAAAAGTGTCCTGAAAGAATTCAGTGAAGAAGCAGTTAAACGCACTGTAGTGCTCGTAACTGATAAAAAGACATTTGGAGCAAAGCTAAGTTCTGTTCTCTTTAATAATGTGGTCCAACAGTTAATAAACGAATGTGGAGGAGAACATTTGCAGCTTGATGAAAGAAAACCAGAAATCCGTTCTGAGATATTTAGGATGGTTGATAATAAACTCAAGGAAAACCTGGAAGAATATCTTACATGTGAGATACATGGAGATATTAAAGGAACATCTGTGGATGAAGATCAGACCAGCTCAGAAGAAGAAAATCGGGAGAGAAGTAATGAAGGTAGTTCAACCATATCCCCATCTAAAAAAGTGAATTGTGTATCTAAGATTATGATAATGAACTACAATTTATAAAAATACTGCTAGTATTTACTAAGCTTCCAAAAAACGTTTTAACTAAATTTTGTCTGAGATGTTTTCATATTCATTTATACTAGAAGTCTTGCTCCATGCATTGTACACTGCTGTAGTTTAAAGCATACTCCCAAATGTTCGGAAATTATCTTTCATTGAGAAGATACAAGAAATAATTTAGAATAAAAACATTAAATGACAAAAATGTATAACTTCCATACAGGAAGATGCTTTTTGATAGAAGTTGTCAGTGGTTGTCCAGCTTGACGTTTGCAGCAATTAGTCCTAAACATCCATTTCAGATCCCTGGAGTGGTCTTTGGGATATTTGGACACAGAACACCTGTATTGTAACATTAACTTATTAACATAATGAATTTTGTACTAACGACATTGCTTCTAGTGCTAACAACAGATGGATTACATGTGCACACATACTGTCAGCTTCCTTTCTTCCATACAGGAAATAACCTCTAACCCCGAACTCCAGGTCTACAACGTATCAAAATAAAAGTCCTTAACATTTATACACTTGTCTCCAACGGCGCCAGAACATGTTGGACAAGGCTTGTACTTGTCTCCACTGCATGGTTAGGAGGTCTCTGTCCGTAAAGTCTCCTGGAGGAGGTGGAGTACCGACTTTCTGAGTTAACAACATAGATGGTATGAGAATGAATGGATCCTCCGGATCATTTGAAACTGGAACCAGAGGCCTTGCATTCATAATTGCTGCCACCTCCGCCATTAGTGTGCACAAGACTTCATGGGTCAGGTGAGTGCCATTTTCAAGAAGCATTGACTTCAGGATCCTTCGAGCCACTCCAATGAGGCGTTCCCATGAACCACCCATGTGCAAAGCATGTGGGTGGGTTAAACACCCAGGAGCATCCTTGTTGGTGTAGGTACCCCCTGCACAGCGGTGTCTGGTTGGTCTGCGCTCATCCCGAGTTCTCTGCAGGCCCCTATGAAATTCGTGCCACAGTCTGACCGTAGTTGTTTGGCTGGTCCTCTTATGGCGAAGAAACGCCTTAAGGCATTGATACAGCTTGAAGTGTCCATTGAGGCAATCACCTCAATGTGAACCGCCCTGGAGCTCATACAACAGAATAATATGGCCCACCTCTTGCTCTCAGGCTGAACTCCTCTTGTATACTTCTGGTAGTGATGTGCCATGGTCCGAAGACATCTAGCCCCACATACGTGAAGGGAGGGCAGGCCTTGAGACGCTCTGGTTGCAAATCCAAGATAGGGTTGAGACGACGTAGACAGCTGTTTATAGGAATTGGCTTGTCTCTTTCTAGAGTTTCAAATTCCTTTCCAAATGCTTTTTTCTGAACGGCTCTAATGATGACTTCTCTGGCTTGGGAAAGCTCATCCGGAGAGCGAGGCAGCTCATATTTATGCCATCCTCTACACTTGTCCATCATGTTAGGGGACTTGAAAGATCTTACAACATGAATTAAGAGTGCCACGGCTCGCTGGAGAGTGTTAAAGGTGGAGAACATCTCAAAACGCTCTATGCTGAGACCATTCTCGTGTAGCTGGGTGGCATAACTCTTCACATCCGGACGAATCTCCGCATCCAATTCTGGTGAGACTAAACTGAATGATTGAATAGACTCTGGTTGAATGGAAAGCTTACGCAAAAAGGTAGGTCCACTGAACCACATTGTTTGTGTGAGACGTGATGCTGGAACAGCAACTGTTCAGGATTTGTGGTCTGGCGAATACGCTGGACTCGATTGTGGACATATACATAAAACCGTCTGGATTGGTTATGAATGTATCCAAGGACCACTCTGCTATCAGTGTAGAACTTGATGGAATCTAGCTTCAAGTCCAGTTCATCTTGAATCAGTTCGGCCACTTCCACAGCCAAAACCGCAGCACATAGTTCAAGTCTCGGTATGGTTGGCTCTGATTGAGGAGCAAGTTTAGACTTCCCCATGACAAATCCAATGTCAACAATGTCTTCTTGGATGGTCTTCAAATAGGCTACAGCCCCAATGGCCATAGTAGAAGCATCACAGAACACACAGAGTTCCATCCGTTCGGCCTTGGTTAGAGAGAGGTCTGTGTACATCCTTGAAATATGGAAGTGCTTCAGCTCTTGAAGTGAGTTTCGCCAAGCCTCCCACTTGCCTAATTTCTCTTCAGGTAATGGAGTGTCCCACTCTGAAGCCTCAGAATTCAGCTCTCTGAGAAAGGCTCTGCCTTGGATTACGACAGGAGCCAACAAAACCAAGGGATCAAAAACACTGTTCACCATGGAGAGAACTCCACGACGGGTAAACGGTTTTACATCAATTAACACAGAGAAGGTGAATGTGTCCGTAGCTACCTCCCACAGGAGGCCTAAGCTGCGTTGGATGGGTGACTCCTTCCCACAGAGGTCCACCTCTTTTCCAGCTACCACACAGTCCTCACTTGGGAAAGCTGCCAAGACAGCTGGACTATTTGATGCAAACTTGTGGAGCCTGAGGTTGGACTCAGCAAGTGAAGCCTGAGTCCTACGTAGCAAGTCAATGGCTTCAGCATCAGTAGGGACAGAACAAAGACCCTCATCGACATAAAAGTGACGCTCGACAAAGTTGACGGTGTGTTGTCCATATCTTTGTGCACCCTTTCTGACAGCCCTTCTAAGCCCATAAATTGCCACTGCTGGAGACGGGCTGTTCCCAAACACATGGACTTTCATCCTGTAGTCTACGACTTCACTTGTTACATCATCGTTCTTGAACCATAAAAATCTCAAATAGTTCCTGTGTTTTTCTTCTACGAGGAAGCAGTAAAACATCTGCTGTATGTCTGCCATAACAGTCACCTTTTCCTTTCGGAACCGCATGAGTACTCCCAGAAGGGAGTTATTAAGATCAGGACCAGTCAATAGCACATTATTTAAGAAGATTCCGGAGTGTTGGGCACTCGAATCAAAACCACCCTGATCTGACCTGGTTTTTGTGGGTGAAATACTGCAAAGCTTGGTAAGTACCAACACTCTTTGTCTTCCCTTAGTCCTGGTGCCACCTCAGCATGATCATTTTCCAGCAGTTTACCCATGAATGCCACATATTGCTGTTCCATCTCCGGCTTTCTTCTCAAGTTGCGTTGAAGTGATTCAAATCGTTTGAGTGCTTGGCTGCAGTTGTTGGGCAACCGTTCTCTAGGCTGCCTGAACGGTAGTGGAGCGACTCAACTGTTTGAATCATTTCTGTAGACTTCTTCCATTATGTTCAAGAAAGTCTCATCCTCAATTGATGGTGCCAGCTTGTTGTCCTGTTCGGTGCGGTCAAATACATTTTTACCCAGCCTGTCTTCTTTAGCCCTGCTGAGCCCTAAGACACTCTTCCTGGGCTCTTTGCCATGAAGTTCATCACTGACATGCATAAAACTTGTGCACGGTTGGAGGAGCGAGAGCCGTTGACAATCAAGCACTGTTGCCCTGTATGTGCTGACATTTGGCTTGTGCGCATTTCCTAGGCAGACCTCTCCAAACAACACCCAACCTAGGTCAAGACGTTGAGCAAAAGGGGCGTTGGGAGGGCCATTTACTTGTTCCCTTACCTTATGCACTCTAATTACATCTCTACCAAGCAGCAGGAGGATCTCTGCAGTGGGGTCCAACTCAGGAATGCGTTCTGCTACTTTGACGAGGTGAGGTTGATGAAGAGCGGTGTTCGGCGTGGGAACTTCAGCCCGGTTGTCAGGTAAGTCATTACATTCAATAAGTGGGGGGAGAGGGATTGTCACTTTCCCATCAAGTGCTTTGACCATAAAATCTTCAGCCCTTCTACCAAATGTTTCCTCTGTGCCGAAACATGTTCTCAGTAAGTAAGGATATGGCTTACTCTGAAGGTTGAAAAGGTCAAAGAAACTGGATGTCGTCAATGACCGGTTGCTTTGGTCATCTAAAACGATATATGCCTTGATGGCTTTATCTGGACAGCCCTTGTGATACACCTTTGCTAGGCATATCTTGGAACATGACCTCCCAACTTGCCCTTCACCACATACTTCAGTACAGCTTGAGCTGACGACTTCCCTACTGTCGTTACCCTCTTCTCCCTCCCCGCCATTCTGTGACGAGGTTACGGGAGCCGTGGTCTGTGGTGGAGGGCCCGGATGCATAGCTGAGACATGTTTGGTGCTGTCACACTCAGAACATTTCACTACTGCTGTGCAGTCCTTCGCCACATGACTATTTGAGCCACAGCACTTAAAGCAGAATCCTCTCTCCTTCAGAAAGGCTTTCCTGACTTGAAGGTCTTTGGCTCTAAAGGCTTTGCACTTCTTCAGTGGATGTGGTTTTGCATGTATTGGGCAGCTCTTATTTGGATCACTGGAAGTGCTTGACTCTGCTGAGGAGACATTGGTCTTATGAACTGCAATGGGGTTCTGGGTGCTTTTAAGATAGGGACTTTCAACCTTTACAGAAGATCCACTAGCATTTAAAAAGACAAAACTGGGATCATTCCTTTTCTTTGCCTCATAGCAGATGAATCTGGTAAAGAATTCAAATGGTGGAAACAGTCCTCCGTTTTCTTCTTTATACCTTGAACCCGCAGAGATCAATTTTTCTTGAAGTCCATAAGGCAGTTTGGTTACTATAGGTTCAATGACTCGTGCAGTATCCAGGTAGGACAAACCTGGAAAGTAGCAGTCTTCCTTAGCACACTGCACTTCCATCAGCAGATCTGCTAGCTCCTTTAGCTTCAGATTTTCTTTCGCCGAAACCTTAGGGAACTTATCGAGTCGAGTGAAAAGGGCTTTTTCAACTACCTCTGGTGCTGCGTAGCATTCCTGAAGACGTTCCCAGGCTTTTCTGAGTGCTATGTCTGGACTTGCTACATGCACTGAACTCAGGCGTTTTACTTGGTTGCTGGATTCTTTGCCAAGCCATCGAGTCATTAAGTCTAGCTCCTCAGTAGCAGTGAGAGCCAGCCCTTGTGTAGCATTTTTATAGGAAGACTGCCAAGCACGATAATTTTCCGTTTTATCGTCAAACTCATACAAGCTTGTGCTCACCAAGTCACGTCGAGCTAAATATTGTGCAAGATGCTCAATTGCAGACACGCCCTGGTCGGGTTTTAGTTGGGGATAATAGCACGGAGCAGAAATATTCAAGTCAGTATGAAACTTATTTGAATCGACTTGAGCATCCTCTCTGTCAGTTAAAGTCTTACCATATGACAGTTTGACTGCCGGTGGAACATAAACACCGTCTAGACCATCCTCTGATAAATTCACATTTCCTATGTTATTAGCTTGTTGTGACTCATGTGAAGGAACATGGACCTGCCGGTATGGAGAGAAGGGATTGTTCGGACTGAAAATGAGAGTGCCATCCGTAGCAGGCGAAAAAGCCTGTGAGCAAGCCTTAGTAGGTGCTCGCTTTGTGGAGCTAGTCGGGCCAAAATGAGTTTGGACGTATTCGCTTGTCCGCTCCATTTTATCTTCTCCTGAAGCGCTCGTTTCATCCAACAGAATACACGTCGCAATTGTATCAGCCGATTCCCAAACGGCTGCTTCAGCTTCAGCAGCCGCTGCTTCACGACACATGGCGAGTGTTTCAAGCTCAGTATCTCTTTTTACTTTCTCCAACTGTGATTCAGCTTCTTTAGCTGCCTTTTCTATTTTAGCTTTAGCCTCTCTTTCTGCATATTCAGCACGTACTTTAGCAGCTGCTGCTTTAGCCCGTGCACGGATTACTGCACTGCTTGATGACGCAGATGAGTGAGAACTTCCACTTGCTACAGAAGACTTAGCACGTTTTCCTTCCATCTTGTCACGATGTTCAACACTAACTTTTCTGTCTTTTCACTGTGCTGTCCTCACTGCAGTGTAGCAACTGTAGCTATACAGCCAGCTAACTCTGATACAAAATGACGAAAAGTCGTAGTGAGCGATTTCTTGCTGTTTACTGTGGCTTTCAACATCATCTTACATGACAGAGTGAAAACTGTAACAAAAGTTCGAATGTTTTAACAAATTTTGTCTAATGAAATATACCTGTATCTACATGTAAATAAACACTGTAACTATGTTTGGTCTTTTCTTTTTAAACAGTATTGTAACATTAACTTATTAACATAATGAATTTTGTACTAACGACATTGCTTCTAGTGCTAACAACGGATTATATGTGCACACATACTGTCAAGCTTCCTTTCTTCCATACAGGAAATAACCTCTAACCCCGAACTCCAGGTCTACATTGTATCAAAATAAACGTCCTTAACATTTTGCCTTAATGGCAACACAAAGATAATGGAAAAAAGTATTTAAAAAACAGCAAACAGACACATGACCCTAATGGTCACTGAGAAAGAATTAAATATTACACTTTGTATTATATTAAAGATGCTGATTTAAAATTTGCAAGGATACAGCAAGAGAGTAAGTATTCTTTCTAATGTCTCCTAATATGTTTGCCAGATTCAACAAATGTCTCTGGAAAACAGAAGCTGAACCTGGTGCTGTGTGGAAGTGATCGATCACTTACGGTCTCTGTGTCCAAAATGTTACAAGGGAAAAAGATCAATCCTTTACATCAGACAGTGATCAGTGAAGAGTGTGTGAAGAGAAAGAAGAATATTCATGGACATCTGATCAATCTGGTGGAGCTTCCAGCTCTCAATAAGCTCTCAGAGGAGGAAGTGATGCGTCACACTCTCCACTGTGTCTCTCTCTGTGATCCTGGAGTTAATGTTTTTCTCCTCATTGTTCCTGTTGGTCCACTTACTGATGAAGACAAAGTAGAAATAGAGAAGATTGAGAAGATATTTTGCTCCAGAGAGCACTTCATGGTGCTTTTCACTACAGATCTAAGGACTGAAGGACCAGTGACAGAGCTTGTTGGATCCACAGACTCTCAGAGGTTAATCAGTCTCTGTGAAGGTCAGTACAGATTGATAGGGTTAAAGGAACCTGAAAACTCAAGGCAGATCCCAGACTTACTGAATTATATAGAGAACATGAAGACTGAACCATATTCACTTCAGATGTGTATGAAAGCTCGAGAGAATGGAGTCAGATGTGAACTGGAGGAAAAACTGAGTGAAATGGAGGAAAAAATCAAAGAGTTAGAACAGAAGATTCAGTCAGAAGGTGAGTGATAAAAGATAATCACCATGTACACACTAGAGTTGCTTCAATACCAGAATTTTGGTTTTCATTTTATACTAACCTCTGGTATCTTTATATTTCTTATGATGACAGAAGTAAGTAATATATATATATATATATATATATAAATAACAAAAACATCAGAATGGCAAAGAACATGGTCACGGATCGAAATATAAGCATAAATCGAAAAAATTAAAAGCGCAATTTAAAAAATACTAATAAAAATAACAAATCTGTGTCTGGCTCAGCAGCAGCACGGACACAGATTTGAATATTCTGGGATGATTTTGTCAAAGGTTTAATAGACAGAGGCAAATTGTTGTCATTAATAAAATAAGATCGCGTGGGTGCTTTAATCGAGATTAATTGTGCGGCTCTAACTACTAGTACATTGATATACAAAGTATAGTTAAAAATATACTTGAACTTTATTTATTAAATATATAGGTTATAATCTATGTGTGTACACTGCTTTTTTTTAAATGGCGGGTGTTGGTGTTTCACATGCGTTTGACCAATCAGTATACATTTACGCCACTGGTAGTTCCTATTGTGCTGGCTCAGACTATGAAGTAGGTCCTCCAAATGCAGGTACTTCTGCCATTAGTTCATGGATTTATGAAAAGATCCTCTGGTGTGAAAGCCCCTATTAACACACATCTGCTGCTCCTCATACTAATACTGATTCACAATCACAACAGATTATGATTAAAAATGGATAGATGAGGATAGCTGAATTAATAAAACATCATCTGTTACTTTAGGTTGTAGGGTCTGCACAGTCTCAAGGATGAGCAGGTCCCACCATAAACTGTGTTTAAGTCTCAATTCGCGGAAACTTTGGTTTGTAAATCTTACATTGATTCCGGACCAGCAGACACTAATGGATCACAAGACTCTTTTTTATGACTATTTCGATAAGTCCCAAACCTCTCCTCTGTGACTTCAAAGGAGATGCGAACGCCACGGATCGGGTTTCGAAAGACAGGCCCGAATTCCAAACGGTCATAAAAAGGAAAATACACGCACGCACCCACAGACACACACACACATACAAAGCCCTACATAAAGACTGTATACACAAATATTATACCTGCAAATATGAATGTATCTGCCATTATGGTGCTTGTTGCATGTATGTGTTACTAATGTAGAATCATAGGATTGACTGTAGTAGGTTAGTTTTCATGTTAAACGATAGTATTAGAGTAGAAAGTGTATCTTCTTTATGTGATGAGAGACACCTGTCGAGTTTGGTCCATAGCTGTCAACATTGAACACTGAAAATAAGGGAGATTTCCCGGAATCAATCCTCAAAATAAGGGATTTTTTTTTTTTTACACGATTATCAGGCGCGCCGTTGGCACGGGGGACAGGGGGTCAGGACCCCCGCAGTTTTGATAAGGGCTGCTTCAGTCAGTCACACTATATCATCTTTTAGCTTAGGATATTTTCTTTCAAATGAGACCATTTTCATTTTCACGTTTCTGTGAGCTTTCGTTCGTAAACAATCAACGGAAATGCGCTCTCGAACGGAGAAACACGCGATCTCCAAACCATCGATCAAAGCGTGCTAACGTTTTAGGACAGGTCGATGGTATATAAATCATGCCCGAACGTTAGCGTTTGTCAATCAAGCCAAACCGTCCTAGAAATTTGGAGGCTGATCTCTCAGGTTGACGCGCGAGCTGGCTTGACTGAAGTTTTCGTGAGGATTTATAGTTTATGGACTGTTTTGATTTCGGTAAATGCATCTAGAAAGGTAAAAGCATTGATGGCATCTATAAAAGAGATATCTGAAAGCGAAACTAAAGTGATATTGCCTCGTCCAGTGAGGAGGACGCACGAGAGGATATTGGTATGTGTATACTGTAATACTGCATTTACAATGCTTATCAGTGGCGTGCACTTTGATCGTGAAAGTGAAAGTGCCCTTTGCGGTCGCATCGCAGTGCCCCCGTGTTCCCATTTCTCCCGATGTCCATTACAATTTATATACTTCATTTCCCGCGAGCCTTTCAAAGAAACTCCATGAGCGCGGCAGGGGCGGATCTAGAAAATTATTTATAGGGTGGCAAAGGGGTGGCATGAGGTCTATGAGGGGTGGCAACACCAAAGCAAGCGCCCATGCATAGTTTTTGGAGATTTATGGCCTGACATACACAATTGTGTTCACAAACATTGCATTACCAAAATAAATAAGATTTCAATATCCATCATGGCACCAAGTAAAGGCACTATATGAAAAACATCAACAGATTTAAAATGAGTCTGACCTTGTATCACTAAAGGAGATGAGCAGTTTTATTAATATTACACAGGTTACTTCGATGGCATAAATCACATGTTTTAGTGCAAGTTAAAGAACAACAAAAACTTGTTTTTGCAAACAATTTTTGAGTTTCTGTTATTAACAGAGGTGGGAATGTCTGTGTGTTCACCCAGAACACCCTATCAATTACAAACTCTAGCAACACCCCAGCAATTGCAGCAAGAGCCTAGCAACCACCCAGAATCTCCTAGCAACCACCTAGCAACACTTTAGCAATCACCAGAACATCTATATTCTGGCCTAACTGACCAAACTATTTATGTTTTTTAAACAAGACTTTAAGTTGGCTTTATGACAAGCCAGCATAAATTTGTCTTTCAAACTTTTTAATCTAGTTGAAATGAAACAATTCAACATTTTCTCACAACTATAAACACAATCTCAAAACTATGCACCAACTTGTACAAACCTCAAACTTCCAGGTCAAAATAAAATGTTTTAGTCAAAAACTTATTCTTGTCTGACAAAATCAAACTTTGGCCTCAGATGACACACAAAACTTAACAAATACACAGACTACTGCACTGCCCAGTGAACACTAGTGAGATCAATTTATGTAACACTGTAACAAAAATACCACTTACTGGGATTCAGGAATTATTTTGCAGCTCACTGTCTACTACACTATACAAAAATAAATTTACAGATACAGTAAAATACAGCAATGATTTTTTTCTTTCTTTTTTTCATTTTACTATTGTAAATTGATCTGGCAGTAGATATGTATGAACTTGGTATGCACCACAATACAGTATACTGTCAATTACAGTAAAACTAAATTAAGCATCCTCTGCACATTTGGCCAAATTTTATTACAGTATATAAGGTACTATAGCAGTGTATTGGTCTTCTGACACAAGACAGTCATTTCTCAGTTCTGCAAAATACAGTATAACAAATGGCTACAGAGAAAGCTGACAATCACAAGTTTGATGGTGTACAACGTGCTACAGTTTACTGTACATAGATTTCCCTCATCTAAAGTACTGGTACTGTGTAAGTTTAAAACCCCTGTAAATTATTCATTCAGCTCTCTCAGATTTTAACTGGTGTGTGTCATCAGTTTTGCTACCAAATGTAGTCATTGTTTGTTACCTAATGTAGTCATTGTTAAACGTTTTGAGAAATGTGTCTTTGTTTTGAGAACTGAGCGAATGGTTTGGGAAACTGGGCCAACTGAATCACTTATAATGTGTTAGCAATCGAGAAAAGCTAAAATACATTTAGATTCTTACCTAACTAGTTTCTGTGATCGGGATCTTCTTATTGATTTCATGTTACCTTTTCGTCGGGTGGCAAAAAGACCTTTATCCATGATGAAAGTGGAGCGGGCGGTCGGTGAATCAGCTCGCAAACAATTACGAAAATTCAGGACTTCTGAGTTAGCCGAGAAGCAGTAATTTTCCGATTCACGAACAATGGAAAACAATTCGTAAGTGAACTTGGCTGCGCTGTGTTTTTGACTCCCAAAGAATCGGTTCATAAGAGTCATTTGTTAATGAAGCTGACTACACGGGGCACGCTGTGTGTGCGTACAACCGTCATGCAGCTTAGTGAAAGACGTGTTTTCTTGCCATTATTTTGCAATACGCTGTCTTTTTTTATGTCATCACATTGAAGCGCCGCTGAAAAGCAGTAGTACTTGAAACACTGCTAACATTTCTATTTTATTCTCTGATAATTTTGGGGTGGCAGATGGGGTGGCAAAGCTTTTTCTTAGGGTGGCAGTTGCCACCCCGGAAGATCCGCCCCTGGAGCGCGGAAAGACGCGTTCGGCGCATGCATACGTGCATCGCCCGTGCAAGCCACTTCACAGACACAGATAGTTGCGTGTTCTGAGTTAACACAATCAGAGCGTAAAAATACGGGATATTTTACGGGAAAATACTAAAACGGGAAGACAGCGGGAAAAGAGCTAAAATACGTGAGAAACCCGGAAAAAACGGGAGGGTTGACAGCTATGGTTTGGTCTCTCCGTAAAGCTGTGAGTCCGAGCTATTCACCCATGTACGTTACATTTCTGTCAAATGCATCGTTCAATGTTTAATAGTACTATGAAGAAAATGCACCGATTTGACATACCATAAACTAACCATGGACAGGACAAAGGGATGTGGAAAACTGCCAAATTGCAACGCTATCATTGGAGGACGTTATCAGGAAGGCGTTCTGGTCTGTTGTCTTTAAAATACCACAACACGCGTCTTTTCGATGCACAAGTTTTTCCTGCACAAGTTCCTGCCGTAGAGACGGACTCTCTTCTTTATCTTCCGGTCATCTTACTTCCAGTTAAGCCTTCGTCTGAAACTTCGCTGAAGATCACCTCCTGAAGGACCAACCACCACACTGAGCGCTCCGAAACTCTAAGCACCACAACGAACCTACATGCAAGTATTTGTTAAGATTTTAAATACTGGGTTTCCTTGCTGGCTCTTCAAGGTTGACTGTTGGAATTGGCCATCCTTTGATCATCTCTCTTTCTGACTTTTACTTTCACTTTGTATGTATCTATGTCTACTTGTGTACATTTATCCGTATAACCTTTGTATTACCCGTTCCGTATATTAAACACGTCATATCCATGCTTTTGTTCACTTGTTCATTTAATATGGCCTGAGAATAACATTTCTGTCGTAATAGACTGTGGGTAGCTACCGGTTTGCTGGACGGACCGATAGCTTTCTACATAATTATTAAACTAGAACTGATCATATATGTGAGTGATTACAATTTGTTGTGATTAATTCACCATATATGGTTAATTCCCCCCTTGGGTTGGAATGCGCATATAATTATTCATAAAACGTTATGAATTATTATATTCATATTCCACCCATAAATTGATTAATAACTGTACAATCGTCACAGATATTTGGTGGAGAATGCAGGCAACGTTTTAAACTTGGTTTTGGTGTATGAGCAATCTAGAATAAATTTGTGTGATTTAATGTGTAACTCGCGCTATATTCAGTGAGCTGACACGCGTCCCTCACTTTGGAAAAACGTTAACAAAGCTGCTTTGTGTCTAAAAACACGGTAGTAAATTGTTGAACGTGAAATACACTGCAGTCCATTAATATTTCAAGCTCGTATCTGTGAAGGACGACAATCTTTGCAGTAAGTTACAGTTTTGAATATTAATTTCCGCTTGAATAAACGAATTGAGTCGTATTCAGCGCTTTGAAAGATTTGTGGGACGAGTTTCTCCCACCTATCTTTAAAAAAGCCTTATTATTACCTGCCACTATTATAATTGAATTACTTGTGTCGTCCAAATAATTCACAATAGTTGGCGCTCCTAGGGTTACGTCGTTTGGCCTAGCTACCCAAACCACGTGATCCCCCTTACAAATCTAATCGGAGAGCAGTTCATCTGGTTTATCGATTGATGTGTAAAAGTTGGAGCCAGTCGAAAACGCCCTGATCCAGCGTGACTAATAACAGCAGTGAATTATCCTGCAGTTACATATTTGTGCACTAAAATTTGTGCAAACAGGGGGTCACTAAACCCAGAGTTTCCAAAGTTTTATACTTGTGATAAAAGGTTGCATCAGTCCAGTGAACTGGCACCGAAGAATCCGCCGAGATTCCAAAAAGTTTGTATTTGTGATATGTGCAATTAAATCAGCTGTAACGCTAATTTAAAAATATCACGGAGGTGGATGCAGTAACCCTGACCAGACGCCAGAGGGCAGTCTGTCCAGGTGGGGCACCCCTCCCTACTTCATTGTTGTGTTGACTCAGCAACGCCACCGCGTGGACGTTCTGAGTTAAAGCTGCTCGCCATACTTTGAACTGAATTGTCTCCAAATTTCCCCCTGACTACTTCAACGTTGCTGTTATAACTGTTTGTTGATGGTTATGCTTTTCAATCGTTTTTGGAATGTGGTTTACTTAGTTAAGTTTGGTTTAAACACGTTTTAAATCTTTAATTTGAATTAAGTTGCCCGTCCAACAAAGAATTCACTTCCTGGAAGTGCTCCCCCCTGGTGGACGTCTCCGGAAGTCAATTCCCTGCCATCTGTGTGTCCTTTCCTCTCCTCTGTTCTTTCGGTCACAGATTTACCCTATTCTATTCTATTCTATTCTATTTGATTTTTATTTTATTTTATTCTACTCTTTTGATTTAACTCAATTTTTTTTTTTTCGTTCTCTTGAGTTATCATTATTATTTTATTTATGTTTTAATTTTATTATTACCTTTTTTGTTTTTTTTTCTCTTTATTTCCTTTGTTTTTATTTACTTCGGAAATTCTTTCCCTTGTATCACTTAATGCTTTATTTCATTCACTCTTAGTCCTGTGTCCTGTTTGTTATCGCCTGACAATAACATTCACACAGACACCCAAGCCTCCCTTATTTCATACATTTATTCTAAAATTATTTGAACAACGTTTAATTGTAATTTAAAATTAGGTAGTGTCAATCAGTTGGCATCTTGGATACCAAAAAGCAATTTCCTTTAGGGAAATCCACGAATAAGGAAGGCTTTCTCCTCTCTTTGTCCCATGCTGTTCTTCTGTGCATTTATTTTAATTTAATTGAACAAGAGTTCAATTCAAGTTTGAATCAAGTGCCTCTGAATTGTTTGTTTTTCTCTTTTCTCTCTCTCTCCTTTCCCATTCTGTTATTCAATGCACTCGTTTAAATTCAATTGAACAGGGTTCAATCCAAATTTGAATCAAGTGCATCTGAATTGTTTTGGTTTACTTCGCCTTTTGTCCAGCTTCCAGCTCATTTAAGACCCCTATTCTGTTATCTTACACACTTAATTATTTAAATTTAGTTTAAACAAGATTTAAATTGAGATTTGAATTTACAATTAAGTTGTGTTTACTTGACTGTTCGTGTACTCGCAGACAAGGCCCTCTAGCGCCCGGTGGTGAGTTGACGGTTGTTCCAGTGTGTTCCAGTGAAGTGGAGTTGCCTGGCCTGGCGAATCTCACACGTGCCTGAATCGCAGGACGTTTCTGGCCTCATACCACGGGCAGCACGCAGAGACATTAGCAGGTTGGGTGTGTCAGGTGCAGGGAGGCGACGAGTCCAGTTGGATACCCAAGGCAATTTTGTTTAATTTCCCTGTTTCTGCTCGACAGAACCGCCCTTTGAGTAACGGCCTGCAGGCTCAGACTCAGGGGTTGGGAAAAATTCAATTTTGACCTGCCAACCTGGCCGTCGGCGTTAATACCTCGCCTGAAAACGCAATTGTGCTGAAAGTCCCTGTTTGAGAGGCTGCGTCGTGGTGCAAGGAGGGCAGGGCGTCCGCGGACACTGCAGTCGGGTGTGGGAACGTCTAGGAGGGGCTGCCCCATCATTGAGTTCTCATCTGGGCACTTGCAATTCACCCCAGGCCTTGAGTAACAACGTACAGTCCCTTCCCTTAGTGAAAACTACAAAATATTACATACCCTTCGATCCTTTAGGTGCTGGCCAACGCTTGTACTCTTAAGCCCTCGAGGTTTTATGACACAACAGTGCCCTCGCCTGGCCCCGTCATAAACCCCGAGGTGATAGGAAGTAATTTCATTTCTCCCCACCAGCCCTTCGCATTTTATTTTATTGCTATTCTACTTCTATTCCTTTCTATTTGTTTTCTGCTCTATTCCTCATTTAATTGCATCCATCCCACTCTGTTCCGTTTGCTTTTCTGCTGTGTTTGTTTCTTTCAGTTCACGTAGAAGCAGAACCTGTGAGAGCCACCACGGAAAACTGAGTAATAGATAGACGACCGAGCAGCGAGAGTCACCAAAGGACTCTTAGAGCGACCGCCTGTCGAAATCTATAGTTAAATCCGGCACTCACTCACACAAATTGACCTACGTGGTCATTCTTGGTTTGACAATTAAGTGTCTAACCTACCTTTCACTAACTGTCTGCACCAGTTAACTGGGACTCACCTTGGAAGCCACACCCCTCACTGAAGTGCCATCCCGTGTAATCTACATTTTACTCAACAACTGCACGGCTACCCCCATCAGAATTCCCAAGGCCTACCGGCTGGGATGGCTAGTAAGCCACGACTTCCATGACTTTGAACTCACGTTACCAGTCATCGGTTCAATACCAGCTGCTATGATACCAGAAGGGAGCCCAGACAACACGGTCTTAACCGCACCCTTCAAGACCATCTCCATCATTTCCATCATGTCGGTACCTACAGAACAGGTGTGCAGAATGGAACTGATGGAGGACCAACACCTTGCAGTATACACGGTCTCCAGCCAGCCTGCCTGTGAAAACCAGGAAAACACGGCACCACTGACAGCCAGCGTGACAGCTGACACCACAACAGAGGAGCCATTCCCAGGGTTTGAGTCTCAAGTCCAACAAATCCTGAAGGATGCAGACGCCCTAAATAATGATGCAGACCGCCAAAAACTCAGGGAGGTCCTGTACAAATTCAAAGCGTCATTTGCCAAAGACTCTTTAGACTGCGGCCTCACAAGCCTTCACACGGTGCGTATTCCAACATGCCCAAATGCCCCACCCACCTTCGTCAGGCAGTACAAGATTCCCATCGCCTCACACGAACCAGTGCAAGAGATCATTCGCGCCATGGAGGAAAAAGGTGTCATCCGGCCATGCAACAGCACCTATTCAACCCCCATCTGGCCCGTTCTCAAGCCGAACGGCAAGTGGAGACCCACCATCGACTACAGGAAGTTGAACCAGCAAGTGCCGCTGTCACGGTGGCCCATGACACAGCTGGAACAGGAACTACCCCAAATCAAAGGGGCCACTATCTTCTCTACGCTAGATGTGGCATCAGGATTCTGGACAATACCTGTATATCCAGCAGATCAACACAAGCTGGCTTTCACCTTTGGCAACCGACAGTACACTTTCACGCGATGCCCATTTGGCTATGCTAACTCACCGGCTGAATTCAACATATTCTTGAACAAAGCATGTCCAGATGCCAGGATGAGAGGGAACCTCATCTATGTGGACGATGTGTTCATGAAAAGTATGACTGTGGCGGACCACCTGATAGAAATAGACCATGTTTTGACCCAACTGACCACTGCCGGCGCCAAAATTGCCCTCCACAAAGGACAATGGTGCCGAACAAAAGTCAACTACGTGGGTCTACTTGTCGGTGCACAGGGCATTGAACCGCAGTCCAGCCGCATTCAAGCTATTCAAACCATCCAACCTCCCACTAACGTTTCAGAGCTGCGCAGTTTTCTAGGTGTGTGCAACTACTCACGGCAGTTCATAGAGAACTACTCAGACATTGCAAGACCTCTTACTGCTCTATTGAAAAAGGACTGCCCATTTGTCTGGACAGAAGCCCAAACAAATGCAATGAACGAACTGAAACGACATTTGTGTACAGCCCCATGTCTGGCGTATCCCGATCCAAAGAAGGAGTTCTACTTGGAAGCCGGATTCTCCAAGAACTGCCTGAGCGCTGGTCTCTACCAACGATACGACCAAGACAAAAGAGTCGTAGCGTATGCCAGTAAAACACTCCTGTCACCGGAGTGCAAATACTCAGACTGTGAAAAGGCATTGCTCTGCACTGTATGGGCCATCCAAAGATTTTCCAACTACATTGGAGCACAAAAGGTTATCATAGAGACCTGTCACCAACCTGTCACTTTCCTTAACAGCCAACGCATCCGAGATGGCGCAGTCACCAACTCACGCATAGCCACGTGGCTGATGGCCCTCCAGGGGCGCAACGTTGAGGCACGATACGCCCAAAATCACAAATCGGCTCTGGGCAACGGCCTGGCGGCCTGCCAAAACTGCTCCGATGACACTCCAGCTTCGACACCGGAGCTGGAAATACCCCAAAACCAGCAACCGACCTGCCACCGGTACTTCGAAGAGAATGCGTGCTAAGGTATGACCACTGCCTACGTCGATGGATGTTCGTACAACCATGAGGGCATCCTAAAGGCAGGTGCAGGGGTGGTATGGTTAAACGACCAACCCTGCCCACCACAACACTTCAATTTGGGCTCCCAGTCATCGCAGTATGCAGAGGTAGCTGCTATTCTCATCACTCTCCAAATCGCATTGGCCCACAACATCAAAGAACTCCTCATTTGCACAGACTCAAACTATGCCCGACTCAGTTTCACATGCCACCTCCCAGGCTGGAAACAAAATGGCTTCAAGACCGCAAACAACAAGCCGGTCAAACACCAACACCTGTTCCGAGCATGCGACGATATCACGACATGGTCGTTTACTGGAAAAAGGTGAAAGGACATTCGAAGCTACCTGGCATGGACAAAGACTTGAATGACTTGAATGACCAAACTGATGCCCTTGCCAAGACGGGCACACTACAGGGTAATCTGTGGTCACCCCCCACCCAAACACCCACCCCTGATGTAGCAGCAGTCACCCGCAGCCAACGTACTGCTCCTGTACTTGCTCCCACATCACAACCGCTATCACTAGCTCCACAAATTTCCAACAATGACGTTGCCGACCTTCAAGCCTCGGACTCTGCCATCCACACAGTAAAAAACCTCCTCTCAAACCCCTCCTGCCCCCGATCACGAAGTCTGACTTCGACAGCAACCCTAGCCTCAAACGGCTACACGACGTCAAGCACATGCTGCGTGTGAAAGAAGACATTCTGTGGTATGCCCCTGATGATCTCACTGCACCAAGGCTTGTGATACCACACGGCCAAAGGGGGGTCATGCTCATGTATGCCCACGATGCACCATGTGCTGGACACCATGGTACCAGAGCCACTTACGAGACACTGAAACAAGTGGCATACTGGCCCGGCATGCAGCAGGATGTGGCAGAGTATGTTAGAGGATGCCTGGTGTGCTGCCAATTCCAACCGGCAAACCCAACTCACAGAGCTCCACTGCAACGCAGAGGAGTCACGTTCCCATGGTCAGACCTCCAGATAGACTGGGTGGGGCCCCTGACCAGATCGACGAGAGGAAACAGGTATTTCCTCACGGTCGTGTGCCAATTCACCAAGTGGGTAGAGTGTCTTCCAGCACCTAACGACACGGCCCAGACTACAGCATACCTCCTGATGAACCACATTTTCAGCAGATTTGGGCTGCCACTGAGAGTCAATTCCGACAGAGGTACTCACTTTACCGCGGAGATCATGCAGCATATCTGGAAACTTCTGGGCATACAAAGCCAACTGCACATCAGCCACCATCCAATCTCCTCAGGGCAAGTAGAACGGACCAATAAAACTGTGGTTAGCATGCTAAAAAAATATGTGTCAGCCAACCAGAAAGACTGGGATGTGAAACTTCCCCTGGTACTCATGGCTATTAGAGCCACTCCGCAGGAGTCAACTCGGGTGTCCCCCTTCGAACTAATGACGGGGCGACAGATGACCCTGCCGCTGCACCTGCTGTACCAACCGGGAGATTCCAGCCTCGTCACTGCCTACACGACCCACCAGTATCTCGACGAGCTACACCGACACCTACGAACCACGTTTGCTTTTGCCCAACAACAGCTTCAACGAAGCGCGGAAGGCCAGAAAGCATACTACGACCGTAAGGCGTCACACCAGGAACTGGATGTGGGTGACTGGGTCTGGTACTACCTTTTCGCTCAGCCACCCAAAACAGCCTCCCAACGGCTGTCAAAGAAATTTCTTCCCCGTTGGACAGGACCTCATGAGATTGTGGACAAACTCTCCCCGGTTGCATACCGAATCAAGTTGAGCCGGGAGCAGAAAGAACCAAAATGGGTCCACCGTAACCAGATTAAGAGACATGTGGCTGTTGACAGAGAAAGGCAGGGAGGGAACAATGCAAGCTAATCCCAGTTGCAATCCTCAGAAAACTGTCCTCACCAACCACGGACATTCCCTGCTGACCAACCATGCCTCTCTCTCCCTCTCTCCCTCTCTCTCTCTCTCCTCCCCTCTTCTCTGTAACAGGATCTCCCAGCTGAGAGAACAACTCACCACACAGAGCAAAACCCTTCAAAGCATCGGAAAAACTCTGAAGGGCACTGTAGTGGTTCTCAACACCCACAGCGTCCTGCTGAACCAGACAGTGAACTCAATGAAGCAACTGTTCACTGTTTTCCAAAATGACTTTGCCCAAACTCAGCTCATCACAGCTCTAATGACAGACATGCTGCGGGAAGTGAGCTCCTCCATGGACAGCCTGGCCATGGGAAGGATTCCCCCATATCTTGTACCCCTTAGCCTCGCACAAACTGTGCTGGCCTCTGCTGCCGGCAGACCCACGGACCCTATCCAAACCCACCTTGCCTACCCCATGTCGACCCCAAACAAAGGGAGTTGGCCTTCCTCCTAAACCTACCTATCATCGAACCAGATAACATCTACCGGCTCAAAGACATTGTCAATGTCGGGTTTTTGGAAGGGTAACACCCACATCAAGATACACACTCCAGCTGTGGTAGCATACCACGACAGCAACCCCCAACTGTATCTGGCTCCCAATTTATGCATGTGTGTTTTGACCAAAGATATTCATTACCTCTGCCCTAGCAAACCCTTCCTCAGAGACAATACGGAAGGAATCTGCGGGTTGCAGCCCATGATCAGCGACACACGCTGCCCTGCCGAGGCCCAGCCTCGCACCCAAGTCATCGGAACACAAGCTGAGATTGTGGGCAATCGATGGCTTGTTAATACACCCACTCACACCGCCACCCTGACTTACGATCAGCACGACACTGCCACTCGTGTCAGCCTGCCCAGTCAAAGTATGTGGATCCAGGTACCCCTGGGTGCGAAACCACATCTAAAGTGAAGAGTACCAGTCAGAACTGGAGATCCCATCCTTTTTCAGGAACCACAACCTCACTTTGGCCCCAGAGCTGGAACTGAGAATTGAGAAAGGGGGGTCCCAGTTAATTGACATTACTCCTGTCGACACCGCCCTCCAAGCACTCTTCCGACTGCCCATCCTGACCAGCTCACCTATAGCCCAGGCCTGGACTGCCGCCGACACAGCCCTTTGCCTCTCCATGGCAATCGGGTACATACTGACCCTGGGCCTAGCCTTCATCCTTTTCAAGAGGATGAAGGGGATGCAAGAGTCCATGGACAAGTGCCTGCCTGCCCTTCCCCGGGGTTTCAAGAGGAAACCAAGGAGAGGAGGCACCAATACGGAGATCACACCAAATCTCATTGAAATGGACTCTCCCTTTGACGACCCGAAGGCCGAGGACCAGTAGGGACCACCTGCTGTCCGACATCTGTGCCATCCGACCTCGCTACCGTCCAACGAGATCCGCACGGGGACCTCACTGGCCGAAAGGGGGATGTAGGGTCTGCACAGTCTCAAGGATGAGCAGGTCCCACCATAAACTGTGTTTAAGTCTCAATTCGCAGAAACTTTGGTTTGTAAATCTTACATTGATTCCGGACCGGCAGACACTAATGGATCACAAGACTCTTTTTTTATGACTATTTCGATAAGTCCCAAACCTCTCCTCTGTGACTTCAAAGGAGATGCGAACACCACGGATCGGGTTTCGAAAGACAGGCCCGAATTCCAAATGGTCATAAAAAGGAAAATACACGCACGCACCCACAGACACACACACACATACAAAGCCCTACATAAAGACTGTATACACAAATATTATACCTGCAAATATGAATGTATCTGCCATTATGGTGCTTGTTGCATGTATGTGTTACTAATGTAGAATCGTAGGATTGACTGTAGTAGGTTAGTTTTCATATTAAACGACAGTATTAGAGTAGAAAGTGTATCTTCTTTATGTGATGAGAGACACCTGTCGAGTTTGGTCTCTCCGTAAAGCTGTGAGTCCGAGCTATTCACCCATGTACGTTACATTTCTGTCAAATGCATCGTTCAATGTTTAATAGTACTATGAAGAAAATGCACCGATTTGACAAACCATAAATTAACCATGGACAGGACAAAGGGATGTGGAAAACCGCCAAATTGCAACGCTATCATTGGAGGACGTTATCAGGAAGGCGTTCTGGTCTGTTGTCTTTAAAATACCACAACACGCGTCTTTTCGATGCACAAGTTTTTCCTGCACAAGTTCCTGCCGTAGAGACGGACTCTCTTCTTTATCTTCCGGTCATCTTACTTCCAGTTAAGCCTTCGTCTGAAACTTCGCTGAAGATCACCTCCTGAAGGACCAACCACCACACTGAGCGCTCCGAAACTCTAAGCACCACAACGAACCTACATGCAAGTATTTGTTAAGATTTTAAATACTGGGTTTCCTTGCTGGCTCTTCAAGGTTGACTGTTGGAATTGGCCATCCTTTGATCATCTCTCTTTCTGACTTTTACTTTCACTTTGTATGTATCTATGTCTACTTGTGTACATTTATCCGTATAACCTTTGTATCACCCGTTCCGTATATTAAACACGTCATATCCATGCTTTTGTTCACTTGTTCATTTAACAACAACCAAGTCACTTTAACGTTCTGATCCTAATATCCTTGCTTTACGTTTGGATGCTATCACAGAAATTTATCCTCGTGGCCTGAGTATAACATTTCTGTCGTAATAGTCTGTGGATAACTTACCGGTTTGCTGTACGGACTGATAGCTTTCTACATAATTATTAAACTAGAACTGATCATATATGTGAGTGATTACAATTCGTTGTGATTAATTCACCATATATGGTTAATTCCCCCCTTGGGTTGGAATGCGCATATAATTATTCATAAAACGTTATGAATTATTATATTCATATTCCACCCATAAATTGATTAATAACTGTACAATCGTCACAGTCATAAAAACATTTAAAAAAGGAGCAGAATACCCATCTGCTTTATCACTAATGTAGACAAACAATATGAACATGAGAACAGAATACTGGGATGTTAAAAGCTAAAAGTGAAAATCCACAATGAAAGACCATCAGTGACATTGTTCATTGTATGATTGAAAAACAAAATATGGATAAAATGCTTTATATTAATGAATTCTGGCATGATTTTCAGATGCTGAAGGTGAAGCGGGTGATCCAGATTGTTTGAGGATTGTGTTGATCGGAAGGACAGGAAATGGAAAAAGTGCAACAGGAAACACTATTCTGGGAACAAATGAGTTTGTGAGTAAGGCAAGAACAGATTCAGTGACGACTGTTTGCATGAAGGGAGTTGGTGAAGTTGAAGGTCGATCAGTAGCTGTTGTTGATACTCCAGGTCTCTTTGACACGACACTATCAAATGAAAAAGTATCGGAAGAAATAATGAAATGTGTTTCAATGTCAGCACCTGGACCTCATGTGTTCATCATTGTGTTGAGTGTGGGGAGATTCACCAAAGAAGAAGCAGACACTGTAGATCTGATAAAGAAGATCTTCGGTCATAAATCTGCTCAGTTCAGCATCGTTCTGTTCACTAGAGGAGACGCACTTGAGGATGAATCTATAGAGGATTATGTGAGGGAAAGTAAGTCTGCAGAACTCAAGAAATTGATCAAAGATTGTGGAAACAGATTCCTGGCTTTCAATAACAAGGAAAAACAAGACAGATCTCAAGTGATTCAGCTGTTCAACATGATAGAAGAGCTGAAAAAAGATAATCAGGGTCAATACTTCACTAACAGCATGTTTGAGGAGACAGAGATGTCCATTAAAAAGAGAATGGAGGAAATAATGAAAGAGAGAGAGAGAGAGATTCAGGCTCAGAGAGAAGAGTTGCAAGCCAAATATGAGGCGGACATGAAAAACATGATGAAGAGACTTGAGGAAGAGAAACAAAGAGCAGATGATGAGAGAATGAAAATGGAGAGTCAAATGAGAGAAAAAGAGGAAAAACTCAGAAAAGAGTTTGAAGAAAAGGAGAAAACAGAACAGAGGAAACGAGAGACTGAAAACCAGAAATGGTTAGAAGAGGAAAAAACAAAAAGAGCTGAATATAATAAAAAAATAGAAGAGTTAAAGAGAGAGATTGAAAATCAGAGATCACAGTATGAAAAACAGAGAAAGGAAAGAGAGGAAGAAGATAGAAAGAGAGAAGAGAAATACAGACAAGATTTAGATCAATTGAAAGAAAAACATGAACGCATTATAGCAGAGTTGCGAATTAAAGAAGAAGAAGAAACTAATAAGAGATATTTGGAGGAGCAAAGGAGGAATGAAGAAGAAGAGGAGGAGAGACAGAGATGGGAAAGAAAAATAAAAGAGGCTGAAAATGACAGAAAAGAGATTAAAGAGGAAATTAAACAACAGCAGAAAGAATGGGAGGATGAAAAGAAACGACAGATGAGAGAAAGAGAGGAAGAAGAAATAAAGAGAAAGGAGAAACATGAGGAACAGCTGAAAGAAAAACAAGAAGAACTGGAGGAAATGAGAAAGAGGGTTGAAAGAGAGAAAGAAGAAGAAAGACAGAAGATAGAGGAAGAGAGACAGAAACAGAGAAGAGAGAGAGAAGAAAAAGAGAAAGAATATGAGGGAAAGAAAAATAATATGAAAATATATTATGAACAGCTGGAGCGAGAGAGAAACGAGGAGTGGGAGAGAAGAAAACGTGAAGATGATAAGAGACGAGAAGAAGAGAGAGAGAGATGGGAGAGAAAGATTGTTGCTTTTAAACAAGAGCAAGAAGAAGAGAAAAAGAGGAGAGAAACAGAAGAGAAGGAGAAAAAAGAAAAAGAAGAGAAAGAGCGAGATGAAATGAAAAAGGCATATGAAGAGGAAATAAAAGTCATAAAGAACAAACATGAAGAGGAAGCCAGAAAACAAGCAGAAGAACTGAATGATTTCAAAGAGAAAAAAGAGGAGCTCAAAGAGATGCTGGATGAACGTCAGAAACAATATGAATTTCTGGAAAAACTTTATAACCACCTGAAAGAAGAGACAGAAAAAGAAAGAAAAGAGCAACAAGACAAGGAAGTACAAAAAAGAAAAGAACAAGACAAGGAAGAACAAGAAAGAAAATGGATAATACATGAAATTAGAGAATGGATAAATAAACCAAAATGTGTTATTCAGTGATTGTTTTCACAGCATCTCAGTGATCCATTTTCTGATAAACATAACACGTCTTCCCTGAATCTATAACTTCTTTCATTTCTATTTGCTATGATGATATTTAATTGAAATGGTCTTGCCTTTTGGACTTAAAGGGATCATGAAATGAGAAATCAAATTTTCCTTGATCTTTTGATATATTGTAAGTTTCAGAACTCAAAACCTTCTTTGTTAGTCCAAAAACAGATTTTATTGCAAGGTGCCAAAACAAAAAAATTTCAGAATCATTTCAGTATGACGTCACATTGAAAATTATTTTAAATATGCACAGTTACCCAATAGGGATGTAATGTTACACTCAACTCACGGTGCGATATGATTCACAATACTTGTTTCACAATACAATATTCTCAAAAATAAATTTAACAAAATAAAATTTGAGACAAATTATCAATTAAAAAGTGTTCTTTTATTATTTCTAAGCCAAAATGCTGCATATTTCTTTGTGAAATTGAAATTTCAGAACTAATCTTAAAAAAGTCCCTCCAATTAGATCTTCCAATGCTGTTTTCTCTGGAGGAGGTTTGTTTTGACACAGCTCCTGCAATGTCTGTCTGGCTGCAGATATAAAAATAAAATCTAAGTACAACAAGGCAAGATTTGCTATAATTGCTATAATTTGCATTAACATTAGTTAAATATATTAACTAAGATGAACTACCAATGAACAATACATTTGCTGGATTATTTATTAATCTTTATTTAATGTTAGTTAATAAAAATAAAAAAATATTAATTGTTTGTTCATGTTAGTTCACAGTCTGTTAACTAATGTTAACAAATGCAACTTTTAATTTTAATAATGTATTAGTAAATGCTGACATTAATATACACTAAGAGTAATAACTGCTGTAAAAATATTGCTCATCCTTAGTTCATGTTAACTAAAGTAGTTAACTAATGAACCTTATTGTAAAGTGTTACCACAGCTCCATTTACACATTTAGAGAGAGTACTATACCTGCACAAGCACAACTTTCTCCTTCAGTCTCCTTCTTCAATCCCTTATTAGATGAGGCAGACCGGAATTAACTTTCTATGACTGAAAAACAACCGTATCTTTTGCCATGAAAACGCAAATCTCCGTGGCTCTTGCATTCGCTGCTGACTGCTATTAGTGTAGGGGAGGGAGCACAGGGCACAACCACAAATAACCCTTTTTGACTTTCTCAGTTTGTGTAAATCTTGGTTCAAAGAATGTCTTTTGTTCCAAATTAATTTCACACGTCTGGTGCAAATATGTGGCTTTGTTTCATTAATACAGTGTATACTTTTGTCTTTGTTTAACCCAAAAGAAGGGAAGTGAAATGTGACAACATGCCCCATAGGTGGGGCGCATTGTAACATGTGATGGGGCATGTTGTAACATGACCATATGACAGCTAAAAATGTTATCTGACTTAATAAAATAAAATATATATACATGACAAACTAAAATATTTTGTCAATAAAAGACAATAATTATTTTTTCATATAAAATAATAACATTTGTTTTTAGAAATTAAAATATAAATAATTGTGTAGTTTGACAAAGAACACTTTGTAAAACACAGCTGTGCAGCACTGGTCAAAACTATACAGACAAACAGATGAAGAAACATATTCAAAAAAACACAGAGCTGAACTCAACACTTCTCTCCCTCCATCACAGCTCTCACAGAACACGGGATAAATAGACGAGACGGTACAAATGCTGAACATTTCTTGAAATAATATTTTCTGAATGTTCAGGTTCTTCCTCTCAGTCTTTATTCACCTTTTTCCCCATAGTTTATCAATCAAAAATTCATTAAAGTTGATTATGTCAGTTGTATCGTAACTGTATATTATAGTTCTAATATTGGGGCACATTGTAACGCAGTGTTACAACGAACCCTATCTGTGCAACTGGAATATAAACCTGGTTAGTGTCTTCTGATAGTTAGTGAAGCATTAAAGAACTACCCAAACTGCTAAACAACTGGTTGGGGATTAAAACAATATCAGATTTGTCTCATTTTAAATAAATACAAAAAATATAGATGAAAAATTATCTTAAGTAAGAAATTTACTTTTGCTATTGTTAAATAAATGTTCAGTGATATCTTCCAAATATTTCTGAATATTGGCACAATTTTTTCTCTATATATTGTTGATATGGCAACTAGTAAATATGTTATGTTTCTTTATGCCACGGTCCCCTATATTAACATTATCTTGCAGTATCTGCACCTCAACGCTGTCAACTCTGTTTTCAAATGTCTCCGGATTAATGTTGTAAATGCCGCTAAACCTGCCATTTGAATTAAGATGGGTCATCCTCTCAACACCAGCATTTACCATATTTAACGGCTCTGTGCTACGCTTGACACTTGATTTGCTCGCTGCTCTCATGCCTGTAAAGTGGCCTCACAGTAATCAACTTCAGCAATAGTGCCCCTGCTGTTTAAATGTGTATTACGATTCATTTTAACATCTCAACTGAATTGAATCATCACATATTTTCATCGATTTTCAACCAACTGCATTGTTACATCCCCATTACCAAATAATAAAACTGTCTACATTAATCCGGAGACATTTTAAAACTGAGTTTTCATTTAAAAACGCTCCTCATCCACACTAGCGTTTTCAAGCGTTTTCCAAAGTAGCTCATCCACACTGAAAACGCTTAAATCCACTTACTGTGCATATATAAAACAATATGGCACAATAATTATATTAGTGTAATATCGCATTACTCACTGTTGCATCCGGTCGCGCTCAAAATGGGGTCATAATATTTTGCCACACAGGACAGCAAATGTAAATTCAATGTCATCTTTGCAGGAATGTAATATGAAGATTCTATGTAAATTGCAGGCACAACAATGCCAGTATAACTATAGATATCAATGAGTACAATATGTATTACATGACCAAACATGCATCATCATTTTCAAATACCTTCATTTTCAACATCCACACTACAACACAAAAACAGCGTTTTCAAATGTATCCACTTTTTCAAAAAGCTCTGTTTTCTTTGACAAAAATGCCGTCCCAGAGTAGATGAAAGGCCAAAACAGAGAGAAAAAGATGTGCTTTCAAACAAAATTGTATTAGTGTGGACAATGCTTTTTTTAACTTGAAAGAGAGGGTCAAAAACAGGATAGAAAATAGTTCATTTCTTTTCATTTAGAAAAGGGGAGGAAAATTTCACAAAAATGCTCAATCATCTGACCCTACAGCCCGATTTTTCACAAAATAAATGACCAACAATAGATCTTTGTGAATCTGATACTGATGTGAACAATTTGTAAATTTTGACACTTTCATTCTGCATGCATATTACTATAGTTATATATATAACAACATTATATAGAATTGCAACAGTTGTACCCCCTCCTTGACAAAAGACAGTGGGTCTTCCAGTCTGGTATGTGGCATCCCTTATTGTTGGAATATTCCTAATTATTTCTTGCTCTTGTAATGTAATGCTTTTTCTAACCATGTGATTTTGTTGGTTGTCATGAATGACACTAGGGAGATTGTCTCCATCTTAAGGTTTTAATTCGATGTACAGTACAATTTTGCTGTAATAATATTGTTATTCAATAAACTCTGCTCATATTTATCATCTCATTGTCTCCTGCTTCCTATGTGAACTCTTAGTAATGTGATGTGACGGGCGTTTTAACGGTTCAAATTTCGCCTGGAACACCATTTTTGTAACTTTGCGCTATAGGGCTGTGCGATATGACGATAGCCTATATATCGTTACCACGAAATAAAATGTCTGTCGTTAGAGATTTTGCTATCGTATATATCGTAGTACCTATTGTAAATATGTTGCACTATTGACAGAGTGATGAAATGCAAGAATGAGAACGTAAAGAGCGGGACGTGCTTGATGTTAATTGAGTAATAAGCGAAATATATCCTGAAAAGGAACTCGGTGCAGCACTCATGCTGACTGGCACAGTGCGCGCATGAAACCTGCCAGAAGGCTATCGGGAATTAGAGACGTGCTCGATGTTAAAGTGTATTAAGCACAATAAGTAAGGATTTTGGATTACCTCTGTCAAGGTTACACTCACGTGAGGTTGCTATGCTGCACGGTTACGAAAGATTATAATTTGCATGAGTTTTTAAGCATTGCGGTTTAAAAAACAAGTGGTTTTGAACCGTTTAAGTGCAATTAGCAGCGAAAGACAACTCATTTCAGCATATGCACACGCTCTCTGAGACTTTCAGCGCCGTCTGATAGACAAGCGATATGAAGCCACTGCTCATAGAGCGCGTGATTGAACTTAGGGCTTTTTGACGCCTAATGGACTACATGCACGGGTTACTTCCTGGTTGTTGTTAAGCCAGCTCGAGCACTTCCAGTGAACTGTTAGCTGTTCATTCTGTAGTCGTTGTACTTTTTAATGTTGTATTTATATTTTAATGCAGTTATCACATTTACCTAATTTGCCAATAAACCAGTTTTATTGATTGCAATAAAGACGAAGCTATTGGGACTGTTTAAAAATGCCGTGTCTGTAATTAGACACACACACACAAATTTTTTCCCAGCACTTCAAATGTTATTTTTAATGTGATGACCACAAACATTATTTGTTCATCCTTCTGAGATTGTCCCCATTGTAAAAACCGAACGTTTAAAAATGTAGGAAATTTAACATTTGATAGAAAACACTTATTTAAAAATAAAAAAAGACAGTAATTAGCACTTTAACCACCAGGTGGCGGCAAAGTAGTATTTATTTCAGCGGCCATTCGGGACGTTTAGGGGACTTTCGATTAAGTCCTCTTGTTGTTTTTTATTTTACTTCTAGGTTAACAAAAGAAAACAAACACGTAAGGAGCAAAATACGTGTATTTATTTATAAATTAACAGTTTTATTATTGTTGTGCTCTTTCCGTGTGTGTGTGTGTGTGTGTGTGTGTGTTAGGCAAACATGCAGTTGTGTGTGCACGCGCGTCTCTCGTTGTCAGCTGTGGTAGTCTGATGGCAGTTTTTTCGTTGGCTTCTAACCTAAAACGACAACATGAACACATTCAATCATGTATCAGGTATTAAAAACATTTGTTACTGTCAATTTAGGTTTAGTTAGACCAAGATTAGCGCACATTTGAAGATAGGCCGTAACGATAGGAAAGTGCTTTATTTTGAGCCCACAAACAGTTTTTCTACCATTTCAAATACAATAATGTATGCATAACTATCAAATATATTATGTAAATTACATTTAAAAAAAAAACAAAACAAATGCTGAATAAATATTATAAAATATATAATGAACCCCTGGTGTTGTGTCACTGGTGTTACCTTTAACAAAAATCTCTTATTTTGAAATAAAAATCACACTGATGGCATCACTTGACTTCCTTCTTCCTATTTCCTGAAGATCCATGAAGAAAGGCCAATGGAAAGTCCACTATCTCTTTTCAGTTATCAGAAATTTTAATTAGAAAATCATAATTTCATATGAAGCTTTTAGGTGAAGTCACTGACCTACGTTATTGTTAGAGATTTTTTAAAAACTAGAATACAAATGGATTAAACGACTTAATTTAGTGAATATATCATGATTGACAACATGTGGATTGATACCTTGCAGCAGCCATTTTGTAAAATACATTTTTCATGAAAAATGTCACTGGTGTTACCCATATAGATAAACTTTATTCAAAGCTATTCATTAAGTTCTTTTGCATAAAATAGCACTAACATGATTATAACTCTTCTTTCTCATTGTTAATCCTCATTTGGTCAGATATGGCTAAATTAAAGGTATTTGGCTAAATTGAGCACAGCTGAGAAGCAGCGACTTTACAGACAGCATATTTTACAGACATTTTTAAAATGTTTATGATCTTCTGACTGCTTCCACTAATGTCAATGATAAGTCTTTGATTGTATACCAAATGTAAAAATTTAGTCCCATCTACTTAATTCTAGTTGAAGAATAAGGATCTTTGGTCTTGTGTATATGTCACTGGTGATTCATTGTGTCACTGGTGTTACTGTTTTTTTTATCTGTCACATTAAATAAAATGTGTCATATGTGACATGATAATAATTTTACATTCGTTGAATTCTGCTACACTCAAGAATTAAGATGTAAAGGATTGCATCATTACATTTTTATAACCGTTTTTCAAATATTTTCATTGTTATAGCAAATACATGGTTGCGAATTTGAATTAACATCATTCAATCACACTTTTAACTAACCTGATTAAAATAAAAAAACACAATCTCCTTATTTTTTGCATTATCATTACTTTTAGAGAAATATTTCATAAAAACATTTAAAAATGCCAGAGAAGTACATGCTGTCTTTAAATGCATGCATAAAAATAAAAATCATAAAGCTGTCATTTGTATTCATAAAGTCAATGTGTAATATAATGTGGTGTAAGTTTAAACGTTAGAAAAAGAAATACATTTTAAGACATTTTGTCATACCAAAAGTGGACTTTTCTGTAGAATGACCCGAATTCAAATAGACCTACTATTTTTAAAACCATAATATCAACCTGCACAAAAAAACAAACATGGTTTCTGTAAAATCCATTATCATATTTAAAGGGATTTTTTTTAAGGAACACAACCTCTTTTAAATCCAATAGGTTTAGTTTAATTTGTCCTTTGTCTGAGTTGCAAGGTGTCAGGTCTGTTGATAAAAGGCAACGCATGGGCGACTGGTTTTTGCAAGTGTTGTTATGGAAATATCAGATGAGGGACATCAGTACTTTCGCAAACTGGCAAGGACTTGAATGTCCTCAGAATGTCCGCCAGCGAACGTTACAAAGCGGACCAAACGTGGACGTGACCACATATTTGCAAGTTAAGACAAGGCTTGAGTTAATGGATCATTGGAGTCATTCTTAAAGGGACAGCATCCACATTTACCTGCTGTCATTATTAAAAACAAGTCCTCCAACTTATACGATCATATAGGTCGTTTGTCACTACCATCAAATACAACGCATATGAGCGGTTCCTATATTAGCGCCCCTATCAGCAGAAGCAGGAGAAGATCTACGGAAACTTCCGCCTCCGGTTTTATTTCCGTTTTTTTTTAATCTAACGTTACTTGTTTACGTTTTAAGATCTCCCAGCTATTCGAATTGGTCTATTGCTATAAAAATATATGGATTTTAGATGACTTCAAGACAGGTAAGGGTAAGGTTTCCACCCGTCCTGTAAAGTGGTCGATTGTCCGGTGTTTATGAATGAAATCGTGTTTTGTGTATCAAATCAATACGCAACGCTATTTGTCCTATTATTTAATTTTCAAGCTGTGTTACGTTCAAATAATTCATGCCAGCATTATTAAGTTAGTTTTCATTGTGATATTCATTTGAAATTCGCCTATGCTGGGAAAGGGATCATGTAAAAAGTCCACACATTTACCATGCTTTTACCATAGTAACTGTCGCTTCACCATGTCATATGTACGTTAGTAAACAGACAGTAAAAGAACATGTATGTATGTATACCATGCTTCTCACACTGTAACTGTAGATTTACTCTGGTATTTGTAGTAAAAGGACAGTAACCGCAACACTTACCATGGTTTTACCACAGTAACTGCAGTTTTAATGTGGTATTTGTAGTTAAAACACAGTAACACAACACTTACCATGGTTTTACCACAGTAACTGCAGTTTTAATGTGGTATTTGTAGTTAAAACACAGTAACACAACACTTACCATGGTTTTACCACAGTAACTGCAGTTTTAATGTGGTATTTGTAGTTAAAACGCAGTAACACAACACCATGGTTTTACCACAGTAACTGCAGTTTTAATGTGGTATTTGTAGTTAAAACACAGTAACACAACACTTACCATGGTTTTACCACAGTAACTGCAGTTTTAATGTGGTATTTGTAGTTAAAACACAGTAACACAACACTTACCATGGTTTTACCACAGTAACTGCAGTTTTAATGTGGTATTTGTAGTTAAAACGCAGTAACACAACACCATGGTTTTACCACAGTAACTGCGGTTTTAATGTGGTATTTGTAGCTAAAACGCAGTAACACAACACCATGGTTTTACCACAGTAACTGCAGTTTTAATGTGGTATTTGTAGTTAAAACGCAGTAACACAACACCATGGTTTTACCACAGTAACTGCGGTTTTAATGTGGTATTTGTAGTTAAAACGCAGTAACCGCAACTCTTACCATGGTTTTACCACAGTAACTGCAGTTTTAATGCGGTATTTGTAGTTTTAATGCGGTATTTGTAGTTAAAACGCAGTAACCGCAACACTTACCACGGTTTTACCACAGTAACTGCAGTTTTGATGCGGTATTTGTAGTTAAAACGCAGTAACCGCAACACTTACCACGGTTTTACCACAGTAACTGCAGTTTTGATGCGGTATTTGTAGTTAAAACGCAGTAACCGCAACACTTACCACGGTTTTACCACAGTAACTGCAGTTTTAATGTGGTATTTGTAGTTAAAACACAGTAACGGCAACACTTACCACGGTTTTACCACAGTAACTGCAGTTTTAATGTGGTATTTGTAGTTAAAACAGTAACCCCAACTCTTGCAATGGTTTTACCACAGTAACTGCAGTTTTAATGCAGTATTTGTAGTTAAAACACAGTAACGGCAACACTTACCACGGTTTTACCACAGTAACTGCAGTTTTAATGCGGTATTTGTAGTTAAAACACAGTAACCACAACTCTTGCAATGGTTTTACCACAGTAACTGCAGTTTTAATGTGGTATTTGTAGTTAAAACACAGTAACCACAACTCTTGCAATGGTTTTACCACAGTAACTGCAGTTTTAATGTGGTATTTGTAGTTAAAACAGTAACCCCAACTCTTGCAATGGTTTTACCACAGTAACTGCAGTTTTAATGCGGTATTTGTAGTTAAAACAGTAACCCCAACTCTTGCAATGGTTTTACCACAGTAACTGCAGTTTTAATGCGGTATTTGTAGTTAAAACACAGTAACGGCAACACTTACCACGGTTTTACCACAGTAACTGCAGTTTTAATGCGGTATTTGTAGTTAAAACACAGTAACCACAACTCTTGCAATGGTTTTACCACAGTAACTGCAGTTTTAATGTGGTATTTGTAGTTAAAACGCAGTAACCGCAACACTTACCACGGTTTTACCACAGTAACTGCAGTTTTAATGCGGTATTTGTAGTTAAAACACAGTAACCACAACTCTTGCAATGGTTTTACCACAGTAACTGCAGTTTTAATGCGGTATTTGTAGTTAAAATACAGTAATGGCAACCCTTACCACGGTTTTACCACAGTAACTGCAGTTTTAATGTGGTATTTGTAGTTAAAACACAGTAACCACAACTCTTGCAATGGTTTTACCACAGTAACTGCAGTTTTAATGTGGTATTTGTAGTTAAAACACAGTAACCACAACTCTTGCAATGGTTTTACCACAGTAACTGCAGTTTTAATGCGGTATTTGTAGTTAAAACACAGTAACGGCAACACTTACCATGGTTTTACCACAGTAACTGCAGTTTTAATGTGGTATTTGTAGTTAAAACACAGTAACCACAACTCTTGCAATTGTTTTACCACAGTAACTGCAGTTTTAATGTGGTATTTGTAGTTAAAACACAGTAACGGCAACACTTGCAATGGTTTTACCACAGTAACTGCAGTTTTAATGCGGTATTTGTAGTTAAACACAGTAACGGCAACACTTACCATGGTTTTACCACAGTAACTGCAGTTTTAATGCGGTATTTGTAGTTAAAACACAGTAACGGCAACACTTACCACGGTTTTACCACAGTAACTGCAGTTTTAATGTGGTATTTGTAGTTAAAACACAGTAACCACAACTCTTGCAATGGTTTTACAACAGTAACTGCAGTTTTAATGCGGTATTTGTAGTTAAAACACAGTAACGGCAACACTTGCAATGGTTTTACCACAGTAACTGCAGTTTTAATGCGGTATTTGTAGTTAAAACACAGTAACGGCAACTCTTGCAATGGTTTTACCCAAGTAACTGCAGTTTCCTTTCGATACTCTCACTCATACTGTGTATGGGGAAAAGCTCCTTTTTCCTCCTCGCTGAAGCCTTTTTCAATAGCGCAGTGTAACTGCACGTCTATTGGCTCAAAGGAATGAAACTCTTTGAACCAATGACGACGCGGCGTAGTCGCGCGAGCCTATGGCGAAACATCGCGCCAACAAGCCTGCCAAAACGGGCGTGGCTTATGGCTATATAAGCCGGTGTTTCGCCATGGGATTCAGTTCTCTCTCCTTCAGCGACGACTACGCTTCGCTGGATTCCTGCTGATCGCCTTCGCCGTTGGAACGAGCTCTCTCTCCGCCGTAGAAGAGGCTTCACAGAGGACAGCTGAAGACCGCCGCCTGCTCCCGCCGGCGCCGCCGCAGACTGCCGCCCAGAGCGCCGCTCTCAACCGCCCACCGCGAGCTTCCGGTTTCGCTCTCAGCGAGTCTCCTGCTGCCATCCGGCGAGCTTTTAAAAGCGCCTTCAAGCGGTTCTACCCCCGCTGCTAAAGAGCTTCTTCCGTGGTCTTTACCGCTCTAAAAGAGCCCACCCAAGGGCTCTTTGCCGCGCCACGCTTGTGGTACCTGCAGAGCCCCTCTGCAGGACGACGACGGCCACTTTGAGTGCGTCGGATGTCTGGGCAAGCCCCATGCAGAAGCCGCGCTCACCGAGACTTCATGCCCGCACTGCGAGTGCATGAATCTCGCTTCTCTCCGAGCTCGGATCGCTTTCTTCACTGAAAGCGGCTCCGCCTCCCGCGCCTTCCCGTCTTCTTCCTCCCGCGAGCCGGCCAGGAAGAGACAGCGAGGCAGAGGAGCTCAGCGCCCGGAGTTGGGGGAGCTTACGCCGGCCCAGCGCCCGCCTACCTCTCCCTCTCCCGCGAGAGAGCCGTCCCCCGTCCTCTTCGCGCGCCCGGAGCAGCGTCCCTCAGCGGAAGCGAGTGACCTCGTCTCCTTCGGCGGCTCGGAGGATGAGCAGCTCGACGACTCCATGTCGCTCGCAGAATCTGAACCAGAGGAGTGGGTCGGCGAGGAGGAGCCCGCCCCCCTGCCGTCACTAGAGCCCATTGACTCCAGGCCAGGAACGGACGCCGAATTACTCCGCATCCTCTCCAAGGCCGTCGAGGAGCTCGACCTAGAATGGGCCGCACCTGAAGAGCCGACTCGCAGTAGGCTGGATGAGTGGTATCTGCCGGGGCCCCGCCAGACCCCTCGCCAGCGATCTGCGCCCTTCTTTCCTGAGGTCCACGCGGAGCTCACGAAGTCATGGCTCACTCCCTACTCCGCCCGGCTTCGCACTTCTTCACCCGCGGCTCTCACCTCGGTTGACGGCTCACGTGAGAAGGGCTACGAGCAGATGCCGCCACTGGACGAGGCCGTGGCCGCTCACCTCTGCCCGCCCACGGCCGTGGGCTGGAAAAGCAAGAGGGCCCTTCCCTCCAAGCCTTGCTGTACGACCTCCGCCATTGCCGGCCGAGCATACTCCTCAGCAGGACAAGCTGCATCAGCGCTCCACACGATGACCATCCTTCAAGTCTTCCAGGCCAAACACCTCCATGCCCTGGATGAGTCTAGAATCGACGCGCCGGCCTTCCGTGACCTACGCAACGCCACTGACCTGGCCCTGCGCACCACGAAGACCACGGCCCAAGCCATAGGAAGGTCCATGGCCAACTTGGTTGTGTTGGAGCGCCATCTCTGGCTCAACCTGACAGAGATTAAGGAAGCAGACAAGATGGCCTTCTTGGACGCCCCTGTCTCACCCTCAGGTCTCTTCGGGCCAGCTGTGGAAGGGTTCACCGAGCGCTTCTCCGCTGCGCAGAAATTGTCCCAAGCAATGCGACATTTCTTGCCAAAGCGCTCCAGCTCTTCATCCGCTGCAAGTCGGTCCAAACCTGCGCCGACCCAGCTCCAGAGCAAACCCGCCCCTTCCGCATCTCAAGCAGCGCCACCTAAGAAGCAGCGCCAGCGAGCCCGCCCTGCGAAGCGCTCCACGCTCCCGAGACGCCAGGGTCCCTGGCCTAGGATAGTGCTGGACCCGACGCCTCCGGCGTCTTCCTGATCAAGTGGGAAGAAAGAGGATGGGGTCAGGTCTCGCCACGGCTGGACCACCCCAAAAGCTCTCTCGCATGCATTCCCTGCCACCTCGCTTAGTTCCGGGTGTTGGGAATCATCGGGTTACGTGCCCTGGGCCCACAGAGGTTGCGCCCACACAAACCGCCATTTTAATGGCGAACCCAATATTTTTAAATTCTCAAAAAGAGAGCAAATTTCCTCATCCTGTAACGACGGTGCAAAGACCCCTGCACAGTAAATACAAGGTTTAATACAAGGTCCTGCCCTTCGGGCTGTCTCTAGCTCCCCGCACGTTTACCAAGTGCATGGACTCAGCGCTTCTCCCTCTGAGAGAGATGGGAATCCGAGTTTTGAATTACCTCGACGACTGGCTCATACTGGCCCAGTCTCGTACTGAGCTAGAACACCACAGATCCGTGCTCCTCAGCCACCTTCAGTGCCTGGGACTCAGGGTCAATTTTGCCAAGAGCTCGCTGCTCCCCAGCCAACGTATCATGTTCCTGGGCGCAGTCTTCGACTCAGTCCATATGAGGGCTATAGTTTCTCCAGAGCGCGCTCTGACGATTCAGAAGCTCTCGGCATCGATCAGGAACAATGTCCGTTACCCTCTGAAGTCCATCCAGAGGATGCTGGGACTGATGGCTTCCTCCTCCCCGGTACTGCAGCTCGGCCTCCTCCGAATGCGGCCTCTGCAATACTGGCTGAAACTCAGGGTTCCACTGCATGCTTGGCGGCATGGCCGCTTCTTAGTCAGGGTCAATCAGGCCTGTGTCACAGCTCTGAGACCTTGGACAGACCCCAGCTGGTTCAAGCGTGGAGTTCCCCTTCAGGCGGTGTCAAGAAGGAAGGTGCTCTCGACGGACACCTCCAACACGGGTTGGGGAGCCGTTTTCGAGGGCAGACCGGCCTTCGGCTCGTGGACCCACGAGCAGAGCCATCTGCACATCAACTGCCTCGAGATGCTGGCAGTGGAACGCGCCCTGGCCGCGTTCCAGAAGTTCCTGAAAGGACACCACGTCCTGGTCCAATCGGACAGCATGACGGTCGTGTCATATATAAACCACCAGGGAGGCCTGTCGTCCAGCCGCCTTTGTGCCCTGACAAAGCGCCTCCTCGAATAGGCAGCGCCCAGGCTACGGTCGCTCAGAGCGACGCACATACCTGGGAAATCGAACCTAGGGGCAGACATGCTGTCATGGAGCAATGTCCCCTCAGACGAGTGGATGCTCCATCCCCAGACGGTACAAAAGATATGGGAGATCTTCGGGAAGGCAGAGGTAGACCTCTTTGCCTCAGAAGACAGCTCTCACTGCCCAATCTTCTTTTCAAAGGAAATGGATGCGCTGGCCCACGACTGGCCCAGGCTCCTCCTATATGCCTTTCCCCCGATCGCGATGATTCCTTGCGTCATCAGACGGATCAGGGAAGACAGACACAGAGTCCTCCTGGTGGCCCCACTCTGGAGGACCCAAATCTGGTCCTCGGAGCTGTTCAGGCTCTCCACGAGAGCCCCATGGCCAATCCCCCTGAGACGAGACCTCCTCTCTCAGGCAAACAGGACGATCTGGCACCCCCAGCCCGTGCTATGGGCTCTGCACCTGTGGTCCCTCGATGGGAGCCGATAGGTCTCCCCGGGAACATTCTGCATACCATTTCTCAAGCTAGAGCTCCGTCTACCAGGCGTCTCTATGCTCAGAAATGGTCGGTCTTCGTTGACTGGTGCTCAACGCACAGCATCGACCCTGTGGAGAGTGACATATCTCAGATACTGTCTTTCCTCCAAGAACGGCTGGAAAGGGGTCTCACCCCTTCCACGCTCAAGGTCTACGTTGCAGCCATTGGAGCGTTTCACGCCCCTATCGCTGACCAGACGGTGGGAAGAAACGGCCTCATTGTCCATTTCCTAAGAGGTGCTAGGCGTCTTAACCCCCCTAGACCACTTACCGTTCCCTCTTGGGACCTCTCCACTGTCCTTGCAGCCCTCAAAGGCCCGCCCTTTGAGCCGCTGCGGTCAGCTGATCTCCGGCCCTTAACGCTCAAAACCGCTCTGCTACTCGCACTGGCATCGGTTAAGCGTGTCGGCGACCTGCAGGCCCTCTCTGTGAGCCCTGCATGCCTTGAGTTCGGGCCCAACGACTCTAAGGTCGTTCTGAAACCCAGACATGGCTATATCCCCAAGGTGCTCTCGACCCCATTCAGAGCACAGATCATTTCCCTCTCGGCGCTACCTCCTTCTTTGGATGAGCGAGAGGTACAATTGCTCTACCCCGTCAGGGCATTGAGGGTCTATATTGAGCGGTCCGAGCCGTTCAGGCAATCGGACCAGCTCTTCGTTTGCTTTGGAGGCCGCACCAAGGGGTCTCCGGTCTCAAAGCAACGCCTCTCGCGTTGGATAGTCGACGCGATTGCTCTATGCTACTCCTCTATGGGCCTGGACTGCCCCATAAGAGTAAGAGCCCATTCCACTAGAGGCATGGCCTCATCCTGGGCGTGGTCTAGTGGCGTTTCTCTCAAAGACATCTGTGACGCGGCCGGCTGGTCCTCGCCGTCCACTTTTGTCAGGTTTTACAACTTGGACATCCCGACCTTACATGCTCGGGTTCTCTCGGTGTGATACGACGGCCTCTTCGAGCCCCGTCGTCACGCCTCCTCAGGGGTCTCCCTGCTCCTGTGTACCTAGGGTTCGACGGCCTTGGCCCCTCACGTATCCTCTGGGCCCCCTCGCGCCCATGATATGTTTTTGTCGTTCCCTGTCGTGGCACGGCGTGATTGTATTCGTTCCCCATACGCAGTATGAGTGAGAGTATCGAAAGGGAACGTACTCGGTTACGTACGTAACCCCGGTTCCCTGAGATACGGGAACGAGTACTGCGTTTTATGCCGTGTCTCGACACTGCGGCTCAGTGTCGTCGCTTCAGTCGAGTTTTAACTGAATCCCATGGCGAAACACCGGCTTATATTGCCATAAGCCACGCCCGTTTTGGGGGGCTTGTTGGTGCGCTGTTTCGCCATAGGCTCGCGCAACTATGCTGTGCCGTCATTGGTTCAAAGAGTTTCATTCCTTTGAGCCAATAGACGTGCAGTTACACTGCGCTACTGAAAAAGGCTTCAGCGAGGAGGAAAAAGGAGCTTTTCACGATACGCAGTACTCGTTCCCGTATCTCAGGGAACCGAGGTTACGTACGTAACCGAGTACGTTTTAATGTGGTATTTGTAGTTAAAACACCGTAACGGCAACACTTACCACGGTTTTACCACAGTAACTGCAGTTTTAATGTGGTATTTGTAGTTAAAACACAGTAACCACAACTCTTGCAATGCTTTTACCATAGTAACTGCAGTTTTAATGTGGTATTTGTAGTTAAAACACAGTAACGGCAACACTTGCAATGGTTTTACCACAGTAACTGCAGTTTTAATGCGGTATTTGTAGTTAAAACACAGTAACGGCAACACTTACCACGGTTTTACCACAGTAACTGCAGTTTTAATGCGGTAATTGTAGTTAAAACACAGTAACGGCAACACTTACCACGGTTTTACCACAGTAACTGCAGTTTTAATGTGGTATTTGTAGTTAAAACACAGTAACCACAACTCTTGCCATGCTTACAATATCTTTTTGTATTGTAGTTGTAATTCAATATTTTTTTCTGTTTTGCAGTTACTTCAGATGACATATTCCATCTCCATCTCCCACAACCTTTAATTCAACAGCTCTTTTAGGAAGCCATCTCTCTCAAAAGCCTACTTACTGTCCATTTGTCTCTCTCTCTCTCTCTCTAATTCAACTTCAAATTAGCTTAATTGGCATGACTTGTACAGCATTGCCTTTACATGAGCAATAAACAAAATTATGATTATATAAAAATAAGAATAAATAAATACATTATTTTTTTAATACACCAGAAGTAACAGCAGTATTAAGACAATGTAAAAATAAACTGTACATGCATGTACAATATTCTCACTTCTCTCTCTCTCTCTCTCTCTCAGCTTTTCCTTGCCTATTTTTCTGACCTGTAATCCGTAATTCATTTACACATATTTGTGCTCTCTTTCTTTCTTCTTCATCATGGCATATTTTAAAACTCAGAATTAAATTTTGACCATCTGTCAGGAAGCTTCTTGCATTAACAGGGAACTTGAACTCAAATCTCCCAATGCTGATCTTGATGAAGCTGCCAGGGAGGCTGAACAAGTCCTTCAAAGGTTCAACACTTCACAGGTATTGAACACCGTAATTTCATGTGTTGTTAACTAATTTCCTTAATGTCCTTCCTCTCAGATATTTGGGTCACAGATCATTTTTAACACACTGTCTCAACATGTATGTATTTCTCTTTGTTTCAGCTGAAAATGAAGACCAAAGGAAGGAGAGGGATGGATTTTGCCAGCTTGTGTGTTTACGGAAAACAAAAAAGCTGCAAAGGAAAACATTTCCAATGGTATGTCTGTGTTGGTCTTAACCCTTGTTTGAACATTTCTGCAGTTATATTTCACACAGCATTTGATGTTGCTTAAACTTTGTTTTACATACCACAAGGCCCTATCAGCTAGAAGTAGTAATAATTCTTACAACTTACCAAGTCAGCAAATTCATATGATATTGTAAAATCGTACTTGTACAAAACTCATACTCAAAACACTTTCCTCTCATTCCGTTAATCTTACACAAAAATACTTCCTTTCTCTGCCTATTTCTCTTCATCTTTCAGTCCTTTACTCCCTCACTCACTTACACTTTCTTTTTTTTCTCTGTTTTAAGGAAGAAAGAGTTTGCATGATGTCTTTGTCAGACTAAATCTGATGTATACAGATGAACTCCGGAGACTGCTAGAGTTGCCAGGGAACTCGAGGCTGCTGAAACTGAAACGGCTACTAGTGAGGCTCAGCAAGTTCTTGCCATGATCAGCCCTCCTCAGGTAAGATTTGTAGAAAATTGTAATCAATATTTATTCATCAAATCCTCTGACCTGAATCTTTTGACTTAATTAACTTAATTATAACTTGTCTTAATGTATAAGTTTAAACAACAATAGTAATTAAATGTGGGGTCAATAGACATTTTCTTGTTTTACAGCTGAAATGTAAGATCAAAAACGCAAAGAAAATCAGTCGCAGCAAGCCAGGCATACCAGTCCTGTTGGGGATGAGGAATGAACATCAGAAAAAACAAAAATGAAAAAGATGCACATTTCCATTGGTATGTCTGTATTCAAGCAATGCAGTTAAATGTAGTACAGCATTTGATATTGATCTTTCGAAGGACTATTCGAGTTAGCAGTCATCATTTTCACATCTTTTTATCACTCCTAGAATGAGCAAATCAGCTGTGCGATCATCTTTGGAATTTGGGCAGGAAATTACAGAATATGGTGAGTTCTGACACCTGTTTTCAACAAAAAAATTTCTGGAGTTAATATTGACTTATTGTTTTGTCTGATTGTTTGAAGGAGGATGAAGTCAGTTGATTAAGAAATTGGCATGTTGTATTTGTAATAAAGAGTTTTCAACACATTACTGATCTGTTTTGACTGCTTGTATTATGTTCTCATTTTCTTCTTGTAGAGGTAGAGAACCTGGCAGCTGGCACTGAAAACACTCAATGTTGAGGTCAGACCTTACAGAAGTGGTCAGAGAAGCAGGTTTGAGTCCAAAGATGATGGAGTCTTTGTTGACGGGAGTATTCTGTGGCCCCCAAGTGCAGCACTGCAGCCTGAAACCATCAGTTATCTGCTGTGAAAACTCCTTTTTCCTAACAGCATTTAACACATGCACTGTGGAGAACATCCTGACTGGCTGCATCCCTGCCTGGTGTAGGAACAGCACTGCCCTCAACTGCAAAGCTCTGCAGAGAGTGTTACGACCTGCACAGAATATTGTTGGAGGTGAGCTTCCCTCCCTCCAGGACATCTACACCAGGTGGTGTGTGAGGAAAGCATGGATCATCAGAGACTCCAGCCACTCTCACCGTGGACTGCTCTCACCGTGACCATCAGGCATACATTCTCGCTGAACCCACACCAGCAGACTGCGAGACAAGTTCTTTCCACAGGCAATCAGACTGTACTGAACTCGTACCAGTAACACCACACAGCAGCACACCCCACCACACCAACTTCATATGCACTGCACTTTATCAGTTACACTGACTGGACTCACCCTGACATTCTGATTGCACAAATTCATACTGTACTGCACTGCAAAGGTAAATGTATAACATGATTATTTTGTTTATTATTGTTTTCATTTCGTACTCTGTGTATAGTATAATATAGTACCATGTATTGTTCTCTACCTGTATCGTTAATAGTTTATGTGTTGTGTATATATTCCATACTGTCATGCTGCAGAGTTTGCACTAAAGAATTTCATCACCTGCACACTTGCTTTCATGTCATGTTGACAAAGTGATTTGAATTGGTCACGTCTTTTGTTCATTTATACTGTACAGTGCTGGATAATAATTTGTAAATTGTTAGAGACATGGAAGAAGATGATTATGGTAGGGACATGGATAAGCAAGCAAAAGGAAGAAAACCAGGAGAGATCTGATAAGGAAACTGGATGTGATTCTGTGGTGCTCAAGACATTTCAGCATGCATGCATTTGTGTGTCTTCATCAGTGTTGTGAACTGATTAATATATGATCTAACATAACTCATTTTTATTTCTCTTCAATATCATTTGTCTTTATGTGCTACTTTAGCTGTACTCATGCTGTATTTGCCAGTAAAGTGTTGTATATGGTGACAATAAAATATGGTGAATATTCTGTATTAAGGATGGTGTTTGGTTTGATTTAATAAAAAATACATAATTACCATAATTATTTTAATTGAGACATGAACATTTAGTCATAATGACATATAGGACAACAGTTTGCTAGAATGTTACCATTGCATATGCTTAGTGGCATAGATGCTGTGTCAAATACAGTAAATATGTTAAATTTCAGATACATGAAGGCAAGACCGAAAGGTGTATTACAAGAGACTGCATGGGCTATATTGCTACAGGCACTTCGGGCGATGTACCAGTGAAAGATCAACATGGATCATACTATAAGCAAGATGAGCATGCACATTTCTGATGGCAGCACTTCAGGAGGACAAAGATGAGAACATTTTGAGAAAGAGATTTACAAATGTCTTATTTTATATTATGATTCTTTGCACACATGAATTTGACCTACATACATGCATGAATGTTTTACACATACCTTGTCTTACTGAATGGCACATGGCCTTTTGCAACAGTACAATGTAGTGTCACAATATGTATTGGTGTCTTTGTTTACTGTCAACACTGTATTATTTTTCTTGATCTAATTAAATAAATGGAGAAGCCCATTCCAATTGGGCATTAATGTTGATTTTGGGGGTCTATTCTTGTTCTGTTAACTATGACTGGATGAACTTGCAACAACCTGCATAATGGCAAATTGTTGAAAAGACAATATAATGTATAATGTGACTCAACACACTTTGTTGTCCATGATGAGAATACACCTATGTAGGTTTTACTGCCCTTCCACCCTCAGGGGCCCAGTAGAGTCCCTTGGAAGAGCAAGAAAATGCACATTTCAGATGGCTGTAAATCAAAGTTTGATTACAGTATCACAGAGAAAATTGGTATGACAACTACTTGTGCTATGTTTACTAAAAAATGTTTGACACAGCTTTCAAATATATACGAAAAGGAGGTATAAAGGCGTTTTAAAAAGTGCTCATAATAAAATACCATATTTCAGTCTGCCTTTCAATTATGTCATAGAGGTTTGCACAATGCACATGATTAGATATCCCTTTGTTAATTAAAGAAAGTATTTTTTTCTATTTCATTATTAAACGTTTTAAACTACATTACCCATAAGCCCCTGTCATTCTATCGATTGAACGCCAAAAACATGGCGCTGCTATTTGTAGTTCAGTAAAGATATGCTAGGGTTAGGGTTAGGATATCGGTAAAGAGGTAATTTCTCACAACACAGCAACACCGCTTTGTTAACTGAATGTATTACTAACGTAATAATAACAGCAAAAAGAACTTTGCAACATTAAACGTTTTTTAATATGGGTTAAAAGATTGTCCAACCACAACGAATCCTGCGGATGCCTTGGGAAGGTCAGAGCCTATGACAATCCATTTGAATTGAAGCGTCACACTTACTTGTCCACAGGGACGTACACAGACATTCTGGGGGGCAGGGGCTCAAGTGGAAAAAAGGGCACTTCTCATAATTATTTTTTTTTAAAAAATAATGAACCCTTAAATATATTAAGACAACTTTGACTTCCGTTACACTCACGCAATTGTTTTATACTCCACAGATTTCTACAAAATAATTAGTTCACACACAGACCACGGTCTTCTTTAGTATTCACTAGGTTTATCACAAGAGAAGTCAACACCAACTATTTTCAAGTAGCTATATATATTTAGAATAAATGATTCGATCAAGGAGAGAGACATAGTTTCACTAATAATTTGTTTATTTTGCACAAATCAATAAATCGTTTTAATTTTTTGGTGTTATTGGAATACTTCTTTCATGAAGTGGACAATTTTAAGATTTTAAGATTTTACAATTTTATGGTCCATTTTTGCTGTCATGTCTTTTACTCTAATGGAAAGAAAACTTAACCCTAACCCTACACATTTAGATGGAGTTTGTTTTAAGCCTACTACCCTCCGTCTGTTTGCATCTGTAGATTTCTTCTAAATTAACCAAAATAAACTAATCTGCATATTTAAACACATCAAGATTTTTTTTTCCTGAACTGTTAATACATTATATAACAAATGCCTGCAGAGGACGCCAAAAGCCTGCTGATTTTTGTTGTTAGACAGCACAGCACGATCAAAGCTAACCATGATTAAAAATATATATTATTAGTTAAATAATAATATTCAGCCACTTCTTTGTGATAGAAATGCTACAGCCACTGTAATTTCTTCAGCAAGAATATGTGGATATCAAACATGCAAAGACAGAGCGAGGGTTTAAACTTTTATTGATGTATTACTCTGTGTAAGCGTAGATTTAAGAATAGCATTATGTAATGCTGTATTATGATTTTTAAATAGTTTTAATAAACAATGCATCCTTAGAAACAGCCCAACCGATATCTTTACCATGGTTCAAAACGCAATGCATAGCACAATAAAATAATTGAAATTATAATATGATATACATTTCATTAGTATCAAATCAGGCAGATGTGTTGATTGTGGTCAAACTATTAATGCAGCGTTAAATATATAAATAACCCTTAAATAGCCAAAACTCTCAGGTTTGTGAACATAGCCTAGCCTACCTGAAAGAAATGCACGCGATGGATCCATCTAGGGCTTTTTACTTTTTCGCTTCTCATCGCCAGACAGCAGTTGCATCTTCGCGGGAATAATTGTCACAAATTTTCAGCCAGCAGCAAACTCGAGGTGAGGTGGGGCGGGGCATGAATGGCGCGTCGCGGAGTGAGGGCATCTGAACTCGACAAAGCCGACCTGATATAGTATTTTTTTTATTTGTTTTATTCAGTAAATATATTTGTTTGACAGGAAAGCTGTGCGCAAACAGGAATATATATTCATTTAATTTAAAAAAGCACCCCAGAAAAAAAGGGCACTTTCTCTCGAGGAAGAAAAAGGGCAGGGGCTCAAGCCCCTTTTTTGTCTATGTGTGCACGTGCCTGCTTGTCCATATATGGTCATTCCTGACAGGATCTTCCAGGTTCAACAGTTACACATTTATTTGCCCCCAATAAATATGAAACTAAAATGACAGATTACATCGTGGGGTTAACCTGATGTAGCAATAGATTTGTTGATTTGTTGATTACAGTGAAAAAAATAAAATGTCCCTAAGCAAGGGCCTAATGGTTTCCATTTTATGCATGGTGTACACCTAGTTATTTTAACATTAGTTATTTTAATTATTTTATTAGTTATTTTAACATTTAAGCTAAAAAACGTATTATTATTAAAAAAAATAATACAGTTGTATACTGTATGACAGAAATATTAAAATGATTCAAAATGTTTCAAAAATACTAATAATAATTATTCAAGCATTGCAGTATTTCTTGACCAAAAACTATTGACTACTATTGAAATGAAGTGCTTCTGTAACATTTACAGTGTATTTATATTGTATTAAAGACAGGCTATACATTTAATCATTTCTGTTTCCTGGAAATGGACCCTACCACCTTGACATTCTTAGCTGTACCAAAAGGCATAATGAATGCACACATTTTGAGGTAATTTCCAAATTTTATTGATATGTCAAACTGTTTAAAGACAAACATAAGTGCCCAGAACTGTATCCTCTGTCACCCAGGTACTTCTCCAGTCTGTGCCACTATGAAAGAAAACAACAACAACAACAACAACAACACATTATAAAAATGCATCTGCATAGAGGTTATCAATTATAGTGAACTTAAAAAAAAAAAAAAAAGACTGATTGATTAAGTATTATGCTACTCAGAAATATGCAACTCAACCCCCTTTAAAACATTGGCTAATATTAAACAAATAAAAAAAGAGAATTTGTTTATGGAAAATGTTATAATACTGCAAATGATATTTTTACAAATCAGAAGTTGCAAGGCTCCCATCAGAAAGATATTCTTTTCTTCCCTTTAAAGAACAGACAGGCAAACAATTATTAAGAGCAATATTTTACAATATTAATTTAAAACTATATCTCCTGTAATCATTGTTCACTTGTATTGCATCTAAATGCAATGCAAATTAGAATGGTTAATAACAATAATTATAAAGTCAACTGTTTTCAGCAAGAAAATGCATTTTTAACATTCCAATTACCTTGAAGGTTTCAAAGGTTACGAACAGCACTACAATTAAGTGGCTTAAGCATTTTATTAAGCATTTTGTGGTATTTATGAATGCGATATGTAATTTTGATTGATTGGCATACCAGATGAATAGTAAAAACTGAACAATAAACTAATATATATATATATATATATATATATATATACACACACATACACACTCACGTAATATGCAATTCAATAACAATAAGTTGATATAATTAAGGAAATAATATTAAAAAAAAAGAGAAAAATATGATTGTTTTTACATTACCATTTTTATTATTTACCGTCTTCCTCTGTGTTGGCATGTGGAATACAGTGGGAGGGATGGTGGCAGTGACAGGACGGCTCACAGTAGAGATGTGTTCACTGTAGAGGAGAAATTAATACAAGTAGACATGCTTGTATTTAAGAGTGGAAGTTGGAAGTAAGTAAAAGGGCTGAGAGCAGATGTGCCACATGAGAGGGAGAGAGATATGGAAGGATTGGCTCTTCATTCACAAGCTGATGAAGAAGGAATCTGTGAGAAATCCTGCAAGACAGGAAGAAAGAGAATTGAATTAAAATCACAAGATGAACAATAAAAACATTGACAGACAATCAGAATCTACAAGACTTTAAAAGAGCTTGAGCATTCAAAGTGAGACAACATAACTACAGTGTATATAATAATAAACAGAACTTTTTCGTCTGTTTGTGTGGAAGCTAAAATAGTTATTATAGTTATTGAGGAAGTAACTATTATACTGTTTGAATGAGAAGAGACGGCGCCAATTTGTAAAGGTTAATAAAGAATACTTGATACTTACAAGTATCAAGTACATGTCAGTACAAGACTTACAATATCATATGAATTTGCTGACTTGGTAAGTTGTAAGAATTATTACTACTTCTAGCTGATAGGGCCTTGTGGTATGTAAAACAAAGTTTAAAGGTCCCGTTCTTCGTGATCCCATGTTTCAAACTTTAGTTAGTGTGTAATGTTGTTGTTAGAGTATAAATAAAATCTGTAAAATTTTAAAGCTCAAAGTTCAATGCCAAGCGAGATATTTTATTTAACAGAAGTCGCCTACATCGAACGGCCAGTTTGGACTACATCCCTCTACTTCCTTCTTTAATGACGTCACTAAAACAGTTTTTTGACCAACCTCCTCCCACAGGAATACACAAAAAAGGGGGCGTGGTCTTGTTGCGCTCCCACGGAGAAGAGCAAGAGTTGCGTTTGTAAAGTGTGTTTGTCGCCATGTCGTCGAAACGGTGTTATTTTCATTCCGCAGTCCAATCACCTTTGTTTGGCCTTCCCAGGGACGCTGTACTTAGAGATCAATGGTTACAATTTATGTTTAACTCGGTTCCCGAAAATTATAATTGTGGTATCCTTACTGCAATAGTTAATGTTGGACTGCAGTGCACATAATGGCCACAAGAGGGGACTATGTTTATGTATATGGCTGTTTTCCATATGAGGTACTCTTCTGAGTGAGTGCTAACGTTGTACATTTTCTGTCGCTGCTTGTGGAGATTAAAGAGTTCAGTCTCTCGGGAATTATTGTCTTTTGTGTTCATTCGGCACAACACCAATCTACATGTAAAACTATGTACAGAACACGTTATGATAAGAGGCGTGACCTTTCCGGGCAAGGAGCGCTAAGCTGCTGTCGAATCACAACACAGGAACCGCTGGCACAATCAGAACTCGTTACGTATTTCTGAAGGAGGGACTTCACAGAACAAGGAAGTCATCAGCCCGTTTTTATGACAGTGGAAACAGCGGTATACAGATAAGTAAATTATGTGAAAAATACTGTGTTTTTTTACACGCGAAACATGAACACATGTTATATTGCACACTATAAACACAATCAAAGCTTCAAAAAAACACGAAAAACGGGACCTTTAAGAAACATCAAATGCTGTGTGAAATATAACTGCAATCAAAGCGTTCACCGCGCTCACCCAGCTAATGAGGTGCAATAACCTATATTTCAATTTAAGAATACAAAGGAGGTATGCACTCTAAAAGAGACTTTAATAGAAGCTCCCAGGAGATAAATCAACAAACGTTTCGGCTCTTCGCCTTCGTCAGTGTAACAATTTCATTCACTCACAATGATTATATTGAAAATACACTCTAAATCCACAGGTGTTTACAATCATGGTTAAAACATACGATTAGTCCAAACTTCAGCTTAGGCGTATAATAGGTCACAATTAGATGACAAGAGTAAGACACATGACAAGAAACTCACAAGTCTAGCAATAATCAACAGTCAGAATAGATCCTTTGAAAACAAAAAACCAGAGTAGCTCCATCAATAACAAATGTAAATGGGGTCATAGTCTTCATTTAAACCAACAGGAGACATAGTTTTTAAATTGAACATCCAAAAAGCTTCTCTTCTCAAAAGTTTATTATCAATGTCACCACCACGGCGAGAATTCTTTACTATTTCGATACCTATGCAAGTAAGTTGTTCAATGCGGTGATTAAATTCAATGAAATGTCTAGCAATTGGGGAAGTAACGTCGTGTCTGCGAATAGCTGATTTATGTTCACTAACTCGAACCCTTAGCGGTCTTGATGTTTTTCCAACATAACCCAGTGGACATGGGCACTGGAGTAAATAAATCACATTCTTACTTGAACATGTTATACATGATTTTATATGAAAAACTCTGTGTGTAGCAAGACACATAAAGCTTTTGCATCTCAGAATAGAAGAACACGATGTGCAATTGCGGCATGGAAAACACCCTTGTATGTATGCTTTTTTGTCATCATATACGACATCTGATCTAACTAACATGTTTGACAAATTTTGAGATCTCTTATAAGTAAACATTGGAGGAGTTCCACGCTCACGGGAAGAACCCACAGATTCCAGTGACTCTTACTTCTCCTCTTCATCCACGACATCGTCAAATCCTAAATGGTCTTTTTTGGGAACTCCACGTCGTTCCCAAAGAACAAATACAAGAAGAGGCGTCCAACCAGGAGAGGTTCGAGGGGGAAAAAGACGTGTGAGGTAAACCATATGGACACCAACGACAGTGACGAGAGTAATGCAATACTCAATTTATCTGATAAAGAACTTTCAAACGAGCACATACAGGTTCTTAGCAAAGGTTTATCCTTTGTTCCATCTCCTAGAACTGATCCTTTTTTGGTTAAGGTTGAATTGTTTAAGTTTATGAGGAATATTAAACTAAAGAGTTTCTTTGGTCAAAAAAACATCAGTGATACAACTACTAACCGTTTTAAACCAAAAAGTACTTTTGTGCCTTTTGTTTCTAATCCCTCTGTGAATACATTTTGTCGGCTGGTAATATGTTAATTGAAAAATCTAAATTCAGTATGAATAATCTAGATAAAACTCAAAAAATTGCTTTGGAAGATTTAAAGAGTGATAAATCAATCATGATTCAAAAGGCAGATAAAGGAGGAGCAATTGTTTTACAAAATACAGTTAATTATATTGCTAAAGTAAAAACTATGCTTGACGATCAAGTATGCTATAGGAAATTAATATTTAACCCGACTATAGAATATAAATCCCAGCTAGACAGAATGTTGAACAGAGGTTTTGAAGAAAAATGGTTAACTGAACAAGAATTCAAATGTTTGATTAATCATCATCCAGTTGTTCCAGTACTTTATGCACTGCCAAAAATACATAAATCAACAACAGATCCTCCTTACCAACCCATTGTATCTGGTATTGGTTCACTTACTGAGAAGTTATCTGAGTTTATTGACTTTTAATTTACAGCCATTGGTGAAACAATTGCCGTCTTATTTAAGAGACACAACTGATTTTTTGAATAAATTACAACTCTTTTCAAATTTAGACGACCAGGATTGGTTGGTAACATTGGATGTGTCATCTTTATACACTTCGATCCCACACAAAGAAGGGTTAGAGGCTTTGGATTTTTTTCTAAAAACTCTTCAATATCTAACTTTACCCATACAATTTATTTTGGATTTGACTGAATTTATATTAACTAAAAATTATTTTTTGTTTGAGAAAGATTATTATCTGCAAATACAAGGTACTGCTATGGGTACCCCTTTAGCTCCAAGTTATGCCAACCTTTTTATGGGTAAATTTGAATCAGATTTTATTTACAATAACAACCCTTTTGGACACTGCATAAAGTACTGGGCAAGGTATATTGATGATTGTTTCCTCATTTGGAAGGGAACTGAAGAGGAGTTAAACAATTTTGTTTTGTTTTTGAATTCCAGAATGGACTCCATCACATTCTCTGTTGAAAGAGACTTGTTTTCTATTCATTTCTTAGATGTTTTGATATCCAAAATTAATAACTCTGTCTCCACCACGGTATTTCGTAAACCAACAGATAAAAACACGTTACTTTCTGCTAATAGTCATCATCCGTTACCATTGAAAAAAGGTTTACCTTTAAGTCAACTATATAGACTAAGACGCATTTGCACTTCGGAGGAAGAATTTGATGTGCAATCTAAAATTCTATACAATCGTTTTAGTTCAAGAGGGTATCCATACACTTGGTTCAAATCAGCGTTTGATAAAGTTAAAAATTCTCAAAGAAGTCAATTATTAAGTAGCAACCAAACTAAACAAAAAAAAGCAGTTTTCAGTAAATTACATTCTTACTTATACTAAACAAAGTCATCAGATAAAGTCTATTGTCAACAAATATTGGTTTATTTTGGCTTCAGATCCGTCATTACAAGTTTTTAGACATCCTCCAATGTTTACTTATAAGAGATCTCAAAATTTGTCAAACATGTTAGTTAGATCAGATGTCGTATATGATGACAAAAAAGCATACATACAAGGGTGTTTTCCATGCCGCAATTGCACATCGTGTTCTTCTATTCTGAGATGCAAAAGCTTCACGTGTCTTGCTACACACAGAGTTTTTCATATAAAATCATGTATAACATGTTCAAGTAAGAATGTGATTTATTTACTCCAGTGCCCATGTCCACTGGGTTATGTTGGAAAAACATCAAGACCGCTAAGGGTTCGAGTTAGTGAACATAAATCAGCTATTCGCAGACACGACGTTACTTCCCCAATTGCTAGACATTTCATTGAATTTAATCACCGCATTGAACAACTTACTTGCATAGGTATCGAAATAGTAAAGAATTCTCGCCGTGGTGGTGACATTGATAATAAACTTTTGAGAAGAGAAGCTTTTTGGATGTTCAATTTAAAAACTATGTCTCCTGTTGGTTTAAATGAAGACTATGACCTTTCTTGTTTTTTATAATTTTTTTTTTTTTTTTGGGGATTACAATGTTTATGAATGGCTTGCTGCCTGATGGGTTATTGTACCCCATTTACATTTGTTATTGATGGAGCTACTCTGGTTTTTTGTTTTCAAAGGATCTATTCTGACTGTTGATTATTGCTAGACTTGTGAGTTTCTTGTCATGTGTCTTACTCTTGTCATCTAATTGTGACCTATTATACGCCTAAGCTGAAGTTTGGACTAATCGTATGTTTTAATCATGATTGTAAACACCTGTGGATTTAGAGTGTATTTTCTATATAATCATTGTGAGTGAATGAAATTGTTACACTGACGAAGGCGAAGAGCCGAAACGTTTGTTGATTTATCTCCTGTGAGCTTCTATTAAAGTCTCTTTTAGAGTGCATACCTCCTTTGTATTCTTAAATTGAAATATAGGTTATTGCACCTCATTAGCTGGGTGAGCGCGGTGAACGCTTTGATTAGGGTAGTCTCTCTTACAACCAAAACACACCTCACAGAGCTCCAAACAAAAGAGTATTTATTCAGTCAAATTATACATATAAATTTTCCAACAAACAAAGACTTTCAAACTTGATTGGATAAACACAAACAAGTAAATGATCATAAAACCATCCTACTTCATTTTATCATACAAGTACACTTTCACCTCAGTCCATCAGCATGCCATAATAATCACCAACATCCCATAATAGTTGTGTCCACTTGACGTGTGTAAATAATTTTTAATTGGAAACATCTTATCTAACCCCCTAACTTCTTCCCAGCGGACTGACCGGGTCATTATTCTTAATTCTCAACATCAAAGAAAAATGGAAAGGCATAAAAACAATATATGAGGTTTTTTTTACCAAATGTATGACAGTAAATAACCCAATACTTAGACATAAATATAAAAGGTAACATGTATATCTCCATGCTCATCAATCAAAATCTGACCCTTACATGTACAGCATAACCTCCGTTGGGTTCGTCCCCTTACATTCTTAGACAGTTAGCACTCGTTTGAAAAGTCCTGTAAGAAACATCATATCTTAAAAACAATAAAAGACAAAAAATCTGTTTTCAAAACATGCAATGGTTACATACATATATCTATACATCAACAAAACAAAGATCATACAAGGAAATCTATGTAACTCATGTAAGATTAACAAAATTAACCATGTCAAACATTGATTAAATACATACATTTCTCTTTCATAACACAACTTAATCTTCATATTAATCACGGTATTTATCAAACTTGCTTGGTACTGATAGTCAGGTTTGATGAATGTCTGTACTTTAGGCATTACATCCAAATGTTCTCCATTTCATCTCATTATAAGTCTGAGGGTGGATTTGATGGTTTCCTGTTCCCCCAACACCCTTTCATCTGAGGATGACAAAAAGAAGTGATTCAATTAAAATATCAAACATTCATGTCATGAATCCAGGTATTTTGTTTTAAACTGACTGTGAGAAAACAATGTTCCAGTAAAGCATGATCATATAGAACAGTTTAGTTCCCTTTGGTGGGAACTATCGATGCTACGTCGAATGACGTGATGGGAACCCTCTGCATTTTGTGTTCGTGAAGCACCTCTGTATCCAACCAATGAGGAAACGTGACGTCAGAGGCGGGTGACGTCACTGACCAGGAAACTATAAAGCATACCCAGAACAAAGAACACTAACTTCTGTTGTCTTCAGCAAGCGCTCTCTGTATCGTGTGTGTCTTATTTGGTGTTGTTTGTCTTATCACATATAAACAAGTCACGATCTCTTCGTCGAAGGACAAGAGCATCTCACACCAATCCATATATTTATATATAAAATAGACACGTATTATGGAGAGAAACAGCAGTGGAATGGGAGTTGAGAGTGCCCAGGCAGCTCTCGAGGGAGCTGTCTGTGTGCACTGTAAAAACTCACTCTCAGGACACTGCTCCAGTGTTCCCCGCGGATCGGGTCCCGCTTCTGCTGAGGCAGAGCGGAGGCTCCGTTCGTGGGGTTCACAAATGGATCTGACAGAGGGATTAGAGACGGGCGCCACCTTTTCTCTGCCCTCACCAGTCAGGTTCAGTGCCGTCTCCCAGGTGGAAGCACGCTCTGCGGTTTCTTCCCCCGGGTTGAGGCACCGATACTCACATGTCCAGCTCTGAGGAGGTGGATATTGTAATATCGATCTGAGGATCGCCACCTCACAGTCACACACACATTTTGTGTTTCAAAATCACACGTTTATAACAAATCAATCGTGAACAGTAGTTTGAATTTTCCCCTGTGCTACACTACAAAGCGAGTTGGGATACTTGCACGTCAGCTCACAACTGGCAGTGACAGTGTTCATTCACAAAAATGTCCCCAAGAAAAGTATGCACTAGCGGGAGTTTTGTAGCTCCACTCCTGTTGGCTTTATTCTCGAGGGAATAAAAGTCTAACGCAAAGCTCGGATCTCGCGCTTGCCAAGGCAGCGCATGGATTGAGTTTTCATTAAAGAATTTAGCTCAGATCTCGCGCTTGCCGAGGCAGCGCGTGGATTAAGTCTGCAAGAATGAATATACGGCTCAGGTTTTGCATTTGCCGAGGCTGTGTCCGTAATTATGCATGTGTGTATATATATATATATATATATATATATATATATATATATATATATATATATATATGAAGAGTTCAGATGCAAAAGCCGCTAAACGCCATCTCTGTCAAAAATGAGATAATGACATTGAACGAATGCTTATGGCACGTAGTACACGTTCAACAAATCGCGTGCTTCAAATCCTCTAAATCGCAGCGTCAGCCCATTCAGAAATATCGGTTTGTTGGCAAAAGCCTCTAGACGCCACTTCCCTTTGGCAGCAAAAGCCGCTATATTCCGAGAACCAATCAGAAGGCGCGAATCGAATCATATGATTCCGAGCGGTTTCAATATAGCGGCGCGCTGAGGAGATTTTTTAGATTCAGATTCAGATTGAGTTTTTTAAATAAAAGATGGAGTACGATGAAATGGATCAGCCTGTCCTACTAATATTGAATGGCAGAAGAAAACATTATTTACCTCAAAACTCTGCCTGTCATAAGGCAAAATAGCCTACAGTGGAAATGGCTTGGTCGCAATTGTATCATGCACTCATAACAGTTCTTCGTGCAGTGCCGTTACTTTGAAGGAATCGGATTTATTATACATCAAACAACAGCTCTATTTCGCCAAAAACAAAGTCAAACAAGATGCTATTCTTCTGTCTCATATGGAAGCTGTGCCATGTAAACGGAGGAGGCAAAAAGTGGAGGCTGAATAGAAGAGACGTGTTAGATCCCTGTGTAAAGAGGTTTGTCTACTGTTTAGTTTTGAAATGATTGTGCTATCATCTTTTTCAGGGTTTCTAGTTGCATCTTTAGTGATTTTTCAACTATGTACTATGTCTTTCCACAAATAGGTGGATTTCTAGGTTTTTGCAAAATAAGCACAAGTGGATTTAGCTGGTTTTGACGCAAAAGAAAATCTAACTCGTTAAAAACCAATAAATTGTCTAGAGTGACATTTTTGAAAAAAAGTTATTTTATTCACTAGCTAATAACCTTATCATTACCTTTAAAATGAAACTCCTGAACTTGATTGTAAAAGCCTGGTAAAAAATGCTAATTTAAAAGAAAAGATGTCTGATGGATTTAGAGGGTTTTGCATCTGAACTCTTCATATATATATATATATATATATATGTATATATTTACATATTTAGGGATCTGAGTAGACGGGAGTTCCCTTTCTCTCTTTCCCTAAAATACCTTGCGAATTATTATGAGCTATAATTCTTTTTTTTTGTATTCTAAATATATTCAGCCTGTTCAAAAAATATATATTTATATAATAACTGGCTGCATTTAATTTGAGGATTAAATTAAATATGGAATACATTAAATTCTGAGGAATTTAAAAGAAAATAAAGGAGACCGCTCTGCCAACCCTGCCACCTCGTGTGCTTCAGTGGTTTCCAGTGTTCCTCTAAGAAAGAGGAGGATTGTAGAGCGGTCAGTTCAGATGTTCCCTGCCGGTTCGCCGTTTCAGGGCACTGGTCTGACCGTGCATCCAAAGAAAGTGTCGCCACCCTTGGTCCCCCGCAGAAAGCTTGGGGACAGGGACAGGCGACACAGCCGAAGTCTTTGTGGGGTAACACAGATCTGCGGACTGTAATTATCACCAAGAAGGCTTTGAAGAGGTCCTGATGCCAGTGGCACAGGACATTGGAGGGCAGCCCCTCCAGAGAAGGTTGGGTATTAAAATACTTGGTACCCATCCCTCTTTGGTGCCCTCAGGGGGCCATTCTGCTAACCCTGCCACCCAGTGTGCTTCAGGGCGCAGCGGTCTCCACCGACCCTCTGAGGAAGGCCGGTCATTCGGCTGTTCCTTGCCAGTTCGCCGCTTCAGGGCGCCGAGTCAAGTGCTCAAAAAACACCAGAGGCCAGTCTCGAGAGACTGGTTCCCTTTGTAAATAAGGCAGAATGGAAACTTCTCCCAAATATTTCAAAATGGGTGCTGCTCACAATAGAAAAGGGTTACAAATTCGGGTCTCGCCCGCCCCAGTTTAATAGGGTCCTTCCCACAGTGGTGGCCCCTGAGCAGTCTCTGGTAATGGAACAGGAGGTTATGACGCTCTTGCAAAAAGGAGCTATAGATGGGGTTCAGCAAGCTGTCAGGGTTTTACAACCTATACTTCATTGTTCCAAAGAAGGATGGAGGGTTATCCCACAGATCAGGTCCGAGGACTGGTTTGTTGTGATAGACCTGAAAGATGCTTACTTTCATGTATCCATCCATCCTCAACACAGGAAGTTCCTCAGGTTTGCTTTCAGGGCAAAGCTTACCTGTACAGGGTTCTTCCTTTCGGCCTATCTCTATCACCCCGCATGTTCACGAAGTGCGTGGATGCAGCTCTGGCTCCGTTGAGACTCCAGGGCATCCGTGTACTGAACTATATCGACGACTGGTTGATACTAGCTCAAACAGAACAGTTGGCAGTTCAACAATGAGATGTTGTTCTGTCGCACATGAAGAAGCTTGGGCTGAGGCTCAATACCAAGGAAAGTGTGCTGGTTCCGAGTCAAATTACCAACTACTTAGGGGTAGTTGGGGATTCCACCACGATACAGGCATATTTATCCCGTTCGTGTGAGTTCCATTCTCGGGGCCGTGAAAGGGGTGAAGATAGGCCAGTCACTCACTGTAAAACAGTTTCAGAGACTGTTGAGTCTTATGGCAGCTGCGTCCAACGTGATAACTTTTGGCCTTCTGCACATGAGACTCTTACAGTGGTGGCTCAGGACCAAGGGGTTTTCTCCGAGGGGAAATCCTTTTTGCATGATCAAAGTCACGCGGCGATGCCTTCGTGCTCTGGTCATGTGGAAAAAGCCTTGGTTCCTGTCCCAGAACCCATGTTGGGGACTTCTCGTCGTCGCGTAATGCTTACGACGGATGCTTCCCTCACGGGCTGGGGGGCGATCATGAGTGGTCGCTCAGCTCAGTGTCTCTGGGAGGACCATCAGTTCCTGGCACATAAATCGTCTGGAAATGATGGCGGTATTTCTTGCAGTAAAATACTTCCTCCCAGACCTGAGGGCATTAAAATGTGGGAGCAGACACCCTGTCGAGGCAGGGGCCGAGGCCCGGGGAATGGAGTCTCCACACTGAGGTGTGGAGCTCAATTTGGAAAACTTCGGTCGAGCTGAAATCGACCTATTTGCTTCAGGGGAATCAACCCAGTGTCCACTGTGGTTCTCCCTATCTCATTCAGCACCATTGGGTCTGGATGCCATGGTACAGACGTGGCCGAGGCCGCGTCTGTATGCATTTCCCCGTTCGCTCTGCTCCCGGGAGTTCTGGAGAAAGTACGCCAGGAAGGGGTCAGTCTAATATTGATAGCCCTGTACTGGCCAACCAAAATATGGTTCTCAGACCTAGTGTCACTTCTAGATGGCTCCCTGATGGAGCTTCCTCTCAGGCAGGACCTCCTGTCTCAAGCGGGCGGCATGGTAATTCATCCACGCCCAGAACTACGGAGACTGTGGGCCTGGCCTCTGAGGGGGCCAGGCTCATAGATGCTGGTCTCCCAACTGAGGTTGTGGAGACCATACTCCACTCCAGAGCTCCCTCCACGAGGAAGTTGTATGCGTATAAATGAAAACTGTTCTCTACTTGGTGTGGACAAAGCAATATGGACCCTGTCCACTCATCTATTAGCCTTGTGCTTCAATTTCTCCAAGACAAGTTCTCGGATGGTTTTATCCCCTTCAACCTTGAAGGTTTATCTTGCGGCCATTTCGGCGATGCTCCTCTGGGGGATTCCTCGGTAGGTCGAGAACCCCTTTTTTATATGCTTCCTCCATGGTACTCTGAGGCTGAGGCCTCCAGTACGTACAAGGACTCCGGCCTTGGACTTGGCCGTGGTATTAGAAGGGTTAGCTGAGGCTCCCTTCGAACCACTAGAGGAAATTTCAGAGAAATTGCTCACCCTTAAAGATCAAATTTCTACTGGCTATTTCATCTCTTAAAAAAAATAGGAGATCTTCAAGCACTTTCAGCTGCTTCTTTGTGTTTGGAATTCACACCTGGAATGGTCAAAGCATTCCTGCACACTGGACCAGGCTATATGCCAAAGGTCCCCACCAACGTCCCAGGTCCCATCGTACTTCAAGCCTTCTATCTTCCTCCATTTACAACTTCGGATAAGGAGTTGGCTTTAGTGAGGGATAAGTGAGGGCTTTAGTGAAAGTGAAAGTGAGTGAAAGTGAAGTGACATGTGGCCAAGTATGGTGACCCATACTCGGAATTTGTGCTCTGCATTTAACCCATCCAAGTGCACACACACAGCAGTGAACACACACCTGGAGCAGTTTGGGGGTACGGTGCCTTGCTCAAGGGTCTCACCTCAGTCGTGGTATTGAGGGTGGGGAGAGCGCTGGACATTCACTCCCCTCACCGACAATCCCTGCTGGACCTGAGACTCGAACCCATGACCTTTGGGTTACAAGTCCGACTCTCTATCCATTAGGCCACGACTGCCCCCTTTAGATGCATATGTCCACAGTGCTGCCCTGTGGGGCAAAACAGATCAATTGTTTGTGTGTTACAGGTCTCATAAGAAAGGAGGTCCAGCATCTAAGTAGAGAATGAGCAAGTGGGTGGTCGAGGCTATCTCACTTGCTTATGAGGCGGTCGGACAGCCATCTCCATTAGCTGTCCGAGTTCACTCGACTAGGGGTATGGCGGCCTCAAAGGCCTTAATGTCAGGAGTATCCATTAATGACATATGTGGTTCTGCTGGATGGTCATCCCAGCACACATTTATTAGGTTTTACAACCTGGACGTAGGCTCCTCTCAGGGGTCCTCAGTTCTGTCTACAAGATAACAGACAGGTACTTGGTGATACGGCGTAGTTGGGATAGCGTTCCCATCACGTCATTCGATGTAGCGTCAATAGTTCCCACGAAAGGGAACGTCTCGGGTTACAGATGTAACCCCTGTTCCCTGAGTAAGGGAACGAGACGCTACGTCACGTTGCCGTACCCCCGGCATACCTGTGAGCGTCTTGCTTCAGACATATTCCAGAAGCTAGCTTTCTTTGTTCTGGGTATGCTTTATAGTTTCCTGGTCCGTGACGTCACCCGTCTCTGACGTCACGTTTCCTCATTGGTTGGATACAGAGGTGCTTCACGAACACAAAATGCAGAGGGTTCCCATCTCGTCATTCGACGTAGCGTCTCGTTCCCTTACTCAGGGAACAGGGGTTACATCTGTAACCCGAGACGTTTCTCAGTCCTGGTGTGTGTTGATGTTGTTTTCTGAGTGTCCAGCAGGAGGCGCCAGATATCCATTATATTGAGATTATCAGTGACAATGAACAAATACTTAATATTAATATTACCAATAGCGTTTTAAAGAAAAAGATGCAGGAGATGCCTGGACTTTTTATGTTTTTAAATAATTTTTTACAATTTTCTAAAGTTTCTTTGATGTAATGCATATTTTTTTTTCAATTAGAGCAATTCAACAAGCTTTTTATTTCAATAACATTTGGCATTAATTTACTTCCATATCCCACTGTTCACTGGCAAGTCACAGGTGGCGGCACAGCAGCTGCCAGTATAGAACCTCCTGGTCTTCGACGACCTCAAGAGGGCCATCATCCAGCGGGTCGGCCGGAGCCCGGAACAACATCGCCAGCGTTTCCGCTCTCTGGAATTGGGTGAGTCCAGCCGGCCCTTCGTGATGGCCCAACAGCTCCGGGACTCCTGCCGCAAATGGCTACTGGCTGAGGCCGACGTGGACCAAATCATCGATCGCGTGGTGCTGGAGCAGTTCATCACTCGGCTCCCGAAAAAGACGGCCGAGTGGGTCCAGTGCCACCGACCCACGTCGCTGGTCTCAGCCATCCACCTCGCAGAGGACCACATGGTGGCGTGCCCAGGGGTCGGCAAACCTCTGCCATCTGCTTCTCTGTCTCCCTCTCTCCCACCTCCCAACTTGAACTCAGTTCGTGAGTCCGAGAGCCCCGCCCAGGGGGGGCGGGACTGACCGCTGCCGGGCCGGACCCCGCTCCTGTTTTTCCACTCTCTCCACGGCAATCGTTTACCCCACTCTCTGCCACTAGAGCGCTGGGGAGGTCTGGGCTGGCCTGTTGGCCTTGCGGGGACCCGGAGCATTTCGTGGATAGGTGTCCTGTAATGGAGGTGGGGACAATGGTCCAGGTCCCGGATGTCCCACAGGCTGCCCCCGGTCAAGCTGGCTGGTACCAAATACCTGTGAGCATCAAGGGGGGTACCTATCAGGCCTTGGTGGATTCAGGATGTAACCAAACCTCGATCCATCAAAGCCTGATTCAATCTGGGGCATTGGATACAAGCCGCATGGTTAAGGTGCGGTGTGTGCACGGGGATGTGGTGGAATATCCTGTAGTGCCTGTCATTATCCAATTCTGGGGTCAAAAGCATATCGTTGAGGTGGCAGTTAATCCGCACCTCCAGCATCCGTTAATTTTGGGAACGAATTGGCCAGTGTTTACTGAATTATTGGGTTGTTTATGCAAGGATGCCTCTTGGGGAAAAAAATGCACCGGGAGGGGACGCGCGAGTGCAGGTGGGAGAGACAGATTAGGGACAACTGAGTGCTGCTTCAGGGGAACAGAGTGAAACCGAGAGACTAATTCTCTCGGAGCGCAATGACTTTCCCCTGGAGCAGTCTCAGGATGAGACATTAAAACATGCATTTGAACAGGTCCGTACCATAGATGGTCAGCCTCTCCAACCTGGACGCCCGCTTACCTATCCGTATTTTGCTATCATAAAAGATTGGTTGTATCGAGTGACCCAAGACACTCAGACAAAAGAAGATACAACCCAGTTATTAGTTCCAAGGAGCCGCAGGGAAATGCTTTTCCAGACGGCTCATTCTAATCCAATGGCTGGACACTTAGGACAAATGACAACACTAAATCGTCTCATGACCCGATTCTTTTGGCCGGGCATTCACGAGAATGTGTGCAGGTGGTGCGCGTCTTGTCCTGAATGTCAGTTGGTAAACCCACCGGCTGCACCAAAAGCGCCTTTGCTCCCTCTCCCATTAATGCAGGTCCCCTTCGAGAGAATTGGTATGGACCTCATCGGGCCATTAGAGCGATCAGCAAGAGGGCATCGTTTTGCATTAGTCATTGTGGATTATGCAACACGATATCCTGAAGCAGTGGCTCTCCGCAACATCTCTGCTAAGAGTGTTGCTGACGCGCTGTTTAGTATTATCTCCCGAGTGGGGATTCCAAAAGAAATCCTCACTGATCAGGGCACGGCGTTTATGTCACATACTTTACGCGAACTTCATTGGGCGTTAAATCGATTCATACCAGCGTCTTTCACCCACAAACCGATGGGCTGGTTGAACGTTTTAATCGCACGCTTAAAACCATGATTCGTAAATTCATTCAGGAAGAAAAAACTCATTCAGGTTTTCCCCCTTCGAGCTTCTCTATGGACGTCAGCCCCGCGGGGTGTTGGACGTCGTAAGGGAAACTTGGGAGGACGGACCATCTCGATCTAAAAACGAAATTCAGTATGTGCTGGACTTGAGAACAAAACTCCACACTTTGTGGTGGCTATCCATGGAGAATTTGTTACAAGCTCAGGACAGACAGAGCCGGCTGTATAACAGGGGAACTAATTTGCGCAAATTTTCACCGGGAGATAAAGTGCTTGTATTACTCCCAACGTCAAGTACTAAATTACTTGCAAAGTGGCAAGGACCATTTGAGGTCACACGGCAAGTTGGAGAGCTCGATTATGATGTAGTACGGTCTGATAGGAGAGGAGCACGTCAAATTTACCATCTCAACCTCCTTAAAAAATGGAATGAGGCGGAATCAGTGATGCTGGCGATGGTGATTAGTGGAGAGGATGATCTTGGGCCAGAAGCGAATGTCAAAACACAATCTCTCGCTCTGGCCCCAGGTGGAGATCACGTCTCGCCCTCCCAGCTCACTGATTATCTAAGTTGCAAGCAGAGTTTGCTGATGTGTTTTCGCCCCTACCTGGCCATACAAACCTTATTCAGCACCATATCGAGACAGAGCCAGGCGTGGTGATTCGCAGCCGGCCGTATTGCTTGCCTGAACATAAGGCAAGGCAAGGCAAGGCAATTTTATTTGTATAGCACATTTCATACACAATGGTAATTCAAAGTGCTTTACATAAAGAATAATAATAAAAATAGAACATAAGGAATAGAAATAACAGTAAAAACAGAGAATTTTACCGCAATATTTAAAATGCATTAAAAGTCAGAATCAAGATGATACATAAAAGATATAAAATACATTAAAAATGAAATAAAAACAGAAAAGGAATTTAAAGAATGAAAAGATAATATGTATAAAATAAAGTGCAAACAGTTCGGACATAGCACAGTGCTCAATCAGCAAATGCATAGATAAAAAGATGTGTTTTGAGTCTGGATTTGAATGTGGCTACTGTAGGAGCACACCTGATCTCTTCTGGAAGCTGGTTCCAGCTGCGGCTGGCATAACAGCTAAAAGCAGACTCTCCCTGCTTTGAGTGAACCCTTGGTATTTTTAAGTGTGTTGATCCTGATGATCTGAGTGATCTGTTAGGTTTATATTCTATGAGCATATCTGCAATGTATTGGGGTCCTAGGCCATTGAGTGATTTATAAACAAGTAACAGTACTTTAAAATCAATTCTAAATGCAACTGGAAGCCAGTGCAAGGACCTGAGGACTGGTGTGATGTGTTCATGTTTTCGGGTTCTGCTCAGTATCCTGGCAGAAGCGTTCTGTACGAGCTGCAGTTGTCTTATGGTCTTTTTGGGAAGGCCAGTGAGGAGCCCATTACAGTAATCCACCCTGCTGGTGATGAAAGCATGAACAAGTTTCTCTAAGTCTTGACTGGAGACAAAGCATCTAATTCTTGCAATATTTTTGAGATGATAATATGCTGATTTAGTTATTGTCTTTACATGGCTACTGAAACTCAGGTCTGACTCCAGAATCACACCAAGATTCCTGACTTGATTTTTAGTTGTTTGATCCCTAGAGTGAAGGTACGTGTTCACTTTGAGAACTTCGTCTTTGTTTCCAAACGCAATGACTTCAGTTTTGTCTTTGTTTAACTGAAGAAAAAAGTAGTTCAGGCAGAATTAGGCGCGATACTTGAAATGGGGGTAACAGAATAATCCAACAGTAACTGGGCGAGCCCGATAGTTTTAGTTCCGAAAAAGGACGGCTCAATGCGTTTCTGTGTGGATTACCGCAAGGTGAATGCTGTGTCGAAGTTTGACGCGTATCCAATGCCACGGGTTGACGAACGGATTACACCAATTTGTTATACTTCCGTTCGGGCTGTTCGGGGCACCGGCCACCTTTCAGCGGCTCATGGACAAGATTTTACGGCCCCATGCTGCATATGCTGCTGCCTCTTTAGATGAATATATTTAGTAATGACTGGCAGCAGCATATGCAGCATCTGAGGGCTGTCTTGAGGTCGCTGAGGGGGGCCGGACTCACGGCCAACCCGAAGAAGTGTACGATTGGGCGTGTGGAAGTACGGTATCTGGGCTTCCACTTGGGGCATGGTCAGGTGCCTCCCCAAATTGACAAGACAGCAGTTGCGACCTGTCCGCGCCCCAAGACCAAAAAGGAGGTGAGACAGTTCCTGGGGCTGGCAGGATATTACAGAAGGTTTGTACCTAATTATTCAGACTTCACCAGCCCCTTGACTGATCTTACTAAAAAGGAGGCACCAGATACGGTCCAGTGGACGGAGCCGTGCCAGCAGGCTTTTACCCAGGTGAAGGCGAAGTCTGCAGCGGGAGAGAGAGTCGGGAGACACGTGGTGAGTGAGTGGGTTAAACGCAAATAATGAACACCTGTCTCTTGTTTCAGTAATTGGCGTGGAGAGAGTATAAAACGCCAGGAGAAACAGATGTGCGCAAGAGAGAGAAGGACTGCTGACTGGTGGATTCTACTGAGCCCTGAAGTCTCTGCTGGAGTGAAAGTTATTTTGTGACTGTGTTTATGTTTTGTGCCTGTCTGCACAACGTTCTGTTTTGAGAGTGAATTTATTCTAATAAAAGCCACTGTCAGCAGTTAAGCTGACCCTGTCCTCTTCCTTCCCTTACAAGAACCTCGTTACATACACCAATCTACCTTTTTATGTAAAGGACTTTAAAAAATTAGGACCAATCTTCAAGAAAAACATTAGCGTCTTAACTTTTAAGACTAGCCTAAGTGGTTTATGCAACCGGCCCATTTGGAGAGAACGTTTATCCTATTAAGATAGCATGTATTTCAAAGCATTGTGTTTTGCTTTGAGTTCTAGTCTTTTGTCCTACATTTGTATGTGAGCTTACTTATGCTGCCACAGGTTAGCACCTGTTCTCATAATAGCAGGCCTTTTTTGATATTAGCCTCTATTTAGAGAGATTGGTGACTATTTTAATATTCACCAGTTAAGGTTTATTTGTGTCACAGAGTGCATCACCTGCTGGATTGCATACTCAGGGTAGTGTTAGAACCGCTTTCACAGTCTGGTTTCTATTTAGCTCTCTTTGGAGATCTTGATAACAGCTATATTGCATATAACTTTGAATGTAGGCTCTTATGTCTTTAGCCTCTTTCTAGTTAGCAGCTTGTGTTTAGCAAGTGCTGTTGTTAGGTGATCATAGTTTGCTCACATAGTTTATTTCACGAGCTGAAGCCACGTGTCATTGGAACGGTAGGCCCCTACAGGCCTCCTTTCTAGTTCACATGTTGGCACAGTCTGTGTTTTATTCTGAAGCAAACAGGCTGAACGCCACTTGTTGCTGAGTTTGTAGGCCCCACAAGGCCTCCTTTTTAGCTGACTTGTTGGCAGGATACCTGGGAATCCAGTATCATCATCGGCCATGCCCCACCTCTGTTGAGTAGGCCTTAAGCAGGCCTCTCGTGGAGTATGTGGCGTAATATGCATTTCCTTTTAGAAACTAAATCTTGAATGCATAGCCTGATGGTTGGTATGGTTATGGTCACCACTAGCTGATGCCACCTGTTTACTAGGGTAGGCCCTATGGGCCTCCCGTGCAGCATGTTGGAGTTCAGTTATGTACTCCTATCACTTGAGAGTAAAAAGGTGCTTTTACCAAGTACTCTTCTGAGTGGCTGACCTCTCAAGGGTGAGTTTTTGTGGAAAAACCTTACTGAGGTTTGGTTATAACTACATCAGCCTCCTTGAGTCTGTGTTTCTACTCTAGTCGAGCTAAATATCTACCTAGTATCTAGGTTGGTTCTATTTTTGCTCCTAGATCCCTAATGGTTAAACACTGCCACAAGCTGATGCTACGTGTCTGCTGAGGTCATAGGCCTGTCAAAGGCCTTCCTTAGTGCGTGTTGGCGTACGTTGTACTCCTCTTGCTTTAAAGAGTAAAAGGGTTCTTTTTACCAATTACACTGCTCGTTGGACTGTGTTAGGTAGATTGCCATGGGGGCACTTTACAGTTTAACTACTGTTACTAAGTCATATGTCCTGCTCCCAGCAAGACAGGTGTTCTAGGTGGCCCTCACAGGCCACTATTGAATGTCCTTCTAATATGGCGAAATGCTTTCCGTATGTGAATCATGCTCCATATAAAGCTATTATCATGATATAGGCCCCTTTCTGGCCTTCATGATTATGTGCTCACAGTATGGTCTACCTGTTAGGATGAGCTTTGTACTTCCCTGCTAGGGTTGTCTGTGTAATAGTGCTTAGCTTTCTAAGCCAATCATGGGTTGTAGGCCTCCATGAGGCCTCCTCCTGAGGTTCAGCTCTAGGCTGGTTTGTGCTCCACTGTATCAGGGTTTCTAGCGCACAGCCTCCTCAGTGCAAAGTTCTGCTCTCCAGGATGCTAATCTCTACGTGGCCACTAGACTAACGCCGTATGGTTTACAGGTATTAGGCCCTCTGGGCCACCTTTTGAACATACTGGTGTATGTAATAGTGTACTCCTCTCGCTGTGACAGTTACAAGTATTTTACAGAGTACATTTCTGGTTGGCTAGGGCCCCAGGTGATAATTTAACCTCCTTATGGTACGGTTAGTTGTCATTCCTGGTGCTTGAAACACTGCCATGAGCTGATGCCACATGTCTGCTGAGGTCATAGGCCCGTCTTGGGGGCCTTCCTTAGTGCGTGATGGCGTATGTTGCACTCATCTTGCTTTAAAGAATAAAAAGAGTTCCTTTTACTGAGTACACTGCTTGTTGGATTGTGTTAGGTAGACTGTTATGTGTACACTTCACAGTCTCATTTTGCTGTATACCGAAGTCATGTTTCTTGCTTCTAGCAAGATGGGTGTTCATGGTTGCTTCCACAGGCCACCACTGAATGTCCTACTGTCATGACAAAGTACTCTAGGTTATGTGAGTCCTACTCCACATGATACTACTATCATGAGTAGGGCCTTTCTGGCCTCCATGGTTATATGCCCACAGTATGGTCTACCTGTTAGGTTGAGCTTTGTACTTCCCTGCTAGGGTTGTGTAATAGCGCTTAGCTCCCTAAGCTGATCATGGGTTGTAGGCCTCCTCCTGAGGTTCAGCCCTAGGCTGGTTTGTGCTCCCCTGTATCAGGGTTTCTAGTGCACAGCCTCCTCAGTGCAAATAATCAAGCGCTGAGTAGATCCTAGGATGAGCGGATTACACTCCCCTCAATGCGAGGGTTTATAGCACTCAGCTGAGTTCTACTCTCCAGGATGCCTAATAAAAAAAAAAGTGTGGGTTTAGACCTTCTAGTCAGAGTTGATGCCAAATTGAATTGTATTTGGAGTGATGCTCTAACTAATTTTTATGAATGGTCTTAGGGATGAATGCTGTTTTCCATACTTAGACGATGTTCTCTGTTTTTCTCAAACTTTTCAGGACCACGTCAAAGACTTGCAGAGGTTTTTCTGCCGCTTATGGGAGCATGGTGTGAAATTACATCCAAACAAGTGTAAATTTTTAAACGCCAGGTGAGATATGTGGGGTGTCTAGTTTCAAGTGAGGGTGTTCAAGTTGATCCCAAAAACCTGGAAGCAGTGCACTGTCACAACAACGCTTCAACCTGTAAAACCCTCATGCCAGTAAAGTACTCTGAAATGTGAAATGTCATTTATTATTAATAGACTTGATCACAAGTTTAACTAGTCATTTCAAATCCATCAAATCAAATAATTAAAGGATTGTTCAATTATTAAAATAAAATACATAATGATTATTCAATTTGATCAATTATTAAAATACATAATGATTATTCAATGATTATTCAATTCTACTTGATGGAATGTTGCTATTAAATTGCATAAATCTTAAAAATAAATAAATATCCTGCCTGTGTATAGGATGAACTTGTCAGGATACCATCAAAGGCCCAAAGGCAAGTTTTAGTCCCAACAATAAACAAAAACAGACTGCCAGGCACGATATAGATGACGCGCTGCAGCTGGAGAGTAAAGGATAATACAGCAACTTCCTGAGTCACAGATCCTTGGCTGTAGTGTGGTCCAGCAGAAGTGAAGCGTAGGCAGATGGTGAAGGCCCAGGCTTGCAGGTGGAAAAACAACCACGCCGTAAGACAGGTACGCTGCACGGCTGAAGAGGATGGCTGGAAACACAGACGAGCTCTGGACTGGGACTCAGACAGACAGACAGAGTCAAGTATAACGAGCGAGAGCTCGACACACTCACATCAAACAATTCCTGGACACAGACAAGAACAAAGAGCAGGGAGAAGTAGGCAGCACAATCAGCGCGAAGACACAGAACAGGTGCATGCGTGGGAGTGCGAACACCAGCAGTAATGGGAAACAGCTGATACAAATGAAAGGTGAGCAAAAGAGGGGAAAAGACACCCAGAACAACAGTGATGGGCATTCCGGCTCTTTTTCGTGAGCCGGCTCGTTTGACTCAGCTCACTGAAAAGAGCCGGCTCTTTAAATAATAAATGTTTTAACTATGACTTTGACTATGATAGGTGTGAAAACAATTTGTGAAATTGTGAGACATTGCGAGTATGATTTCATTTAATAATTTAATTAGAACTGTTTCACACCTATCATAGTCAAAGTCATAGTTTATTATTTAAAGAGCCGGCTCTTTTCAGTGAGTTGAGTCAAACGAGCCAGTTCACGAAAAAGAGCCGGAATGCCCATCACTAGTGTGTGCGCCTAGGCTTATATAATTATATTTTTTGTGTTGTTCTTTGAATTATTAGTCTATTGTTTTAAATAAAAATTAAAATCATTCATTACATAATGATTTAATTTCTATAGGCTTTATTTTTAAAATTGAGTCGGCTCTTCAGATCTTCGCAAACGACCCATTACTACAAAACAAGAGCAATCAAACCTGGCTCATGACAGAACTTTCACTCTCAAAAGTGCAAATTTTTGTTTTTTGAAAGGGGCTAATTAGATAACATTGTTGTGAACAACAGTCAAGATGGCATTCCAGGGGCCAGTTTACGACAGGGCCCCTCTCTAACTGCTGGTGTGTAAGAAGATGTGCCACACCGTGATTGGATCTTTGGTGAATGAACATAAACAAATGTTCAGCAACATCTGATAAGATGTTGGGACAACTACCAGACACCTCTTCCAGAGCAGGAAGGGGGATCTTCTGCACCCACCAAAACCAAGGAGAGGACATCTCATTGGACGACACATTGACTCAAACCACCAAACTCATTCCTAAGGTTTAGGCAAGGACTGCCATAAAAATTCCTTCAGGACCCCCTGGATAGAGAAGCATGGACTGAAATAATGAGAGGCCACAGAGATCTATCTAAATCCATTCATACCTATGTTTGGAGGCCTTAATTTGATCTAAACTGCATCCCATCCACTCCATTTTCATGCAAAGCACAGTTTATGTTAATGGTTACTGACTGTTAAAAAAGCAGGTCATGGGACAGACCTGGTAACAGATAAACAAATGCATGGACGATGATTTAACCATTTCATATCGTGTTTGGTGTCTATCTGTTCCCTACGATACCTTTAATAATTTGAAAGAGGTTTGGTAAAGAAATAATGCATGGGTAAAAGGTTAAAGACACTATTTTAACACTGTACTTTAGGCTATGCAAATGAGTTCCACACCAGGCACTGCATGAAAAGAGGTGTATCCGTACTAGGAAACTCCTGTATACACCACTGATTTTCGGACGTATCTACTAGTTCCACTGAGTGTATACATCGAATTCCACCAAGTTAGGATACTTCCGTAATGATACCAATTCAGATGTATCCTGGTGAAGGGATATTACTGTGGTACATACAGCCATTTGTTGCCATGGCAAGTAATCCACTCAAGAATTTTGTCAGGAGACATTTTCACACCTCAAGAGCCCTTTGCACTTCACACCTTGACACACCTCTGCTGTCCCTATTGGTGTTTTTTCTCAACTTTGATTGGTTGTTTTAAACAAAAACCCATCCAAAACCCTGAAAACTATTGGGACAGTACCCTGTCAATTTCCTGATACTAGTATTTGATTGGTCACGGTTTTCATTTAGCCCAACCCAAGCCCTCATAGCATAGTGACTTGATTGGTTTTGGCCAGCTATGTTAATAAACCTTAACCACCCCACCCCACCCCACCCACTATACAACCCAACCCCCTCAAAATGGAAAACAGAATGGATTTAGAATTTCTTTTAAGTAAAATTAAACCAAACACTTAAAGCATTAAATATATAAAGAAAACTATATAGGAACTGTACAGGGGAAAAAGTACTTTTTTACTATCTTTTTAACATATGAAAACCCTTCACACCTCACAGCCACCACTCCTCGCAGCTAGCTGGGAGAATTCCTAGGAAACTTTCACCGATTCCTGTATACATCCACATACATCAGGTTTCTGGAAGTTTTACAGAGTTTACATTCGCATATTACCTTTCCAAGCAGTCTGCCTCATACATTTGGGAAACTTCAAGTTAGCAGGGATTTCCCATCCCATATTTGTCCGGATACAGCTCTTTTCATGCAGTGAGGGTGGGCAACACCGGGGCTGCTTCAGATAACAGTAGCCATTCACACTCCAGGATCGGCAAGGCGCCACATTTCAATCTCCTCCTCATCAGAAAGGGATAAATATGTCCCCCGGGTAGACACACCCTTGCTCTGCGTTTCCAGCTCGACGGGGAAGGAAACATTAACAGACACTCCACACCCTGAGTTTCTGACCTGACGAGGAAAGAGACTACAAGACGGTTAAGGTGAAGCTTTCACGAGCAAAACCTTTTACATTAATTCCAGCTGCACTCTAGCTGAAAAAAGGGCCCCAGCATTGAAGGACTTCATCTGACCCTTACAGCTTCTACAGCAGCACAGCCCAGTCCACAAAGGACCTCTGCATCGGCAGACATTGCCTGTACCACACGGCTCCTCAGCAATGCAGCCAGTCTGCAAAGGAACCTGTGAAGATTCATCTGACCCAGCTGCCCAGTCCATCCTAAGGACCCTCTTGGCGCAACCGAAGTTCAGCATCCTCCAGCCCAACATGGCACAACTACTGGATCGCAACTCTGCACAACCCCCAAGGATTGATCACCCGACTGTGTGGAACGTAAATATAAACTTACCAAACCTCTTTTCTAGAGACCTTGGCATTAGTTTATACATGCAGCATATGTTTTTCTAATCTGTTTAGATAACAGTTACTTGAGGTCAGTTTGTTACAAATAATAGGGATATTATTTGTTGAGTGATAAATAAGCAATTATTTATCACCATTTTACCAGAGCCATTAGGTGGCTTCCATAAGAAGCATTCCCATACAATTCTCCTCCATTTTACATTCAGTTCAACAGCATTGCATTTATCCATTCTGTGTTCACTTCATTTATGTGTTTCTTTGATTAAACTCAGTTTATTCTCCTTTGATTATTATTTTACTATCTTTTAGAAGCGCATATTCATTATTTCATTATTAATCGTTGTGGTATTTACTCTTGCATGTCTATTGTTAATAAATTTCATTGATTTTTATTATAACTGTGTCTTCCTTGTGTTGATGACCAAAGATTCTATTAGTTGACCAGACTCACAAATCCTTCAGATAAATCAGTTGACCAACTCCCTCCATTTTATATTAATTCTGAATTATTGAACAGCTCTTTTGGAGTGTTCTTAAATTGTTAAGATAGTATTCTTAACTGGTGCCCCGTATTACAAAGGGGGGAGGGGTCATCTGATACACTCATAACCACACCTTAAGTGACACATGATCAAAAATCATTACGTCACCGGTGAATGGAGTAAAAATCACTACAACATGGTGTTTCAAAGTTCTGTGTAAAGCCATATATGTTTATGACCAATGTTCTACCTTGCCTTGCCTTGAATGTTCTACCTCCCATAAATGTTATATAACATATATAATAGTCTGAAAGGGCATGATAGTTCTGAGAATTCTTGTGTAATCACTTGCAAAAGGCATGTGACACTTAATCTCAGCTTTTGACCCTTACAACATATCAGATTTTACCAACACTTAGGCTACGTGTCAGTCCAAATCTTATTTTTGTGCATATCCGATTGAAAGGAATCTGATCAGATTTAGCAAGTGTGAATGGCCAAATATCACATCAAATTATCACATTCAAATATCCCCTCCATGCTGTGGTTGTTGTTGTTTTTGGTGTATACCTACCAACTCAACATCATTGCCATAGAAGCCGATGTAGATATCCCGGAAAACGAAAGAGCACCATGGACACACAAATCGGATCTGAACAGTTGCTATACACAATGTGGATGTTAATAATTTTAGATCAGATTCCAATTGGATACACAAATAATTGGATTCCGATTGACAGTGTGAACGTAGCCTTAGCGTATTTTAGAGAGAGGGAGGAAAAAAAGGTGATTTATTTGTTATTAAATTTAGGTCATATAACTTTATACACAAAACCATTTAAAAATCATGTTCAGTTTTAGATTAAAATATTTTGCTCAGTAGGGTAAAGTGAGGGAAAACAACCCCAAAAGATATGTTTTTGTTGTTGCTTTAGACTACGTTGACAAGAGTGATGTAGAAGTATTCACCGTGAAGCGTGCACTGACGACGTACCCGAGAGAAAAATTATTTCATGGTAAGTGATCTAATCTTCAGCAGTAGGAAAAAAATAAAAACCTCTTTAACCTCTTAACTTTCACCCCCTTTTTTAAAGTAGATGTGAAAATGCACTATCCAAACTTAAATGGTTGTAATCCAAGAATGCTTTGGAATATAAGTTTGGACTTGTTTTAAAGAAGTCACTCAGAAGATTATTGCTCAAAGCACTTCAAAAAATGAAAGTATGAAAAAGTTACTACTAGTTCAGCTAGTTAGCTAGCCAGTTAACAATATTTTTCAAACAGGCTGATTTTCAGGATTGTTCATTAATAAATATTCATATTTATCTACTGTTATTTTAGCTTGTCTTTTTTTATTTTAAGCTTAAACTGCTTGTACACTGATTTTTCTGTAAATGTATCAAGCAAATTGCCTTGTCAGAGTGGGGGCATTTCACCCCACCTGTGGTGAAAAATCTAATAACATGAAAACTGAAAACTAAGATAACTATTTTAGACACATTTAACTTTTGTTTTACAGGAAAAAAAAAAATTGCACTGGTGTTTTCCCCCTTTCTACCCTATACATGCAAAGTGCTTAGAGGTTCATAATGTACTCTGCAGTATAACGACATAATCTGTGGAAAAGAGAAACTGAAACAACTTATATTGTTGTCACAATCAGTGATTTCTTGCAAGTAAACAATTTGATCCTTTATCAGTCTATGGTGAAACAAATGTGATAATATACCTTATTGCTTTCTTGTGAAATCCAAAAGATAAGAAAGATAAGCACTATTTCTTAGAATGAATGATTGTAACTGATGTAGCCCAGTATGTGAGTTAGTAATAACACCAGACACAGGATGAAGAATATAAATGGGGATCTTTTATTCCAGACTGCACTTGAAATAGTGCAGCATTAATTATGCACATTTTGGGTAAATTAGAGTAGAAAACAGGCTGTGTATAGGATGAACTTTCACTCTCAAAAGTGCTAATTTGTGTTTTTTGAAAGGGGCTAATTAGATAACATGGTGTTTCAAAGTTCTGTGTAAAGCCATATATGTTTATGACCAATGTTCTACCTTGCCTTGCCTTGAATGTTCTACCTCCCATAAATGTTATATAACATATATAATAGTCTGAAAGGGCATGATAGTTCTGAGAATTCTTGTGTAATCACTTGCAAAAGGCATGTGACACTTAATCTCAGCTTTTGACCCTTACAACATATCAGATTTTACCAACACTTAGGCTACGTGTCAGTCCAAATCTTATTTTTGTGCATATCCGATTGAAAGGAATCTGATCAGATTTAGCAAGTGTGAATGGCCAAATATCACATCAAATGTTTCGAGCTACATAGCGCTGTGGATACACATTGTCATGCTGTAAATAAGACAACATCTGTATTGCAAACCCCTCCATGCTGTGGTTGTTGTTGTTTTTGGTGTATACCTACCAACTCAACATCATTGCCATAGAAGCCGATGTAGATATCCCGGAAAACGAAAGAGCACCATGGACACACAAATCGGATCTGAACAGTTGCTATACACAATGTGGATGTTAATAATTTTAGATCAGATTCCAATTGGATACACAAATAATTGGATTCCGATTGACAGTGTGAACGTAGCCTTAGCGTATTTTAGAGAGAGGGAGGAAAAAAAGGTGATTTATTTGTTATTAAATTTAGGTCATATAACTTTATACACAAAATCATTTAAAAATCATGTTCAGTTTTAGATTAAAATATTTTGCTCAGTAGGGTAAAGTGAGGGAAAACAACCCCAAAAGATATGTTTTTGTTGTTGCTATAGACTACGTTGACAAGAGTGATGTAGAAGTATTCACCGTGAAGCGTGCACTGACGACGTACCCGAGAGAAAAATTATTTCATGGTAAGTGATCTAATCTTCAGCAGTAGGAAAAAAAAAAAAAACCTCCTTAACCTCTTAACTTTCACCCCCTTTTTTGAGAATAGACGTGAAAATGCACTATCCAAACTTAAATGTTTGTAATCCAAGAATGCTTTGGAATATAAGTTTGGACTTGTTTTAAAGAAGTCACTCAGAAGATTATTGCTCAAAGCACTTCAAAAAATGAAAGTATGAAAAAGTTCAAATTTACTGTAAATCAAATATAATGTACTAAATATTTTATATCTTATGTTGAATATATATTTTACAAAATAATGTTTACTCTAAAATTACTATCAAATCAAAGCCATATGTCTAACCAATTTCCAATTTCCATGCATTCTCCTGTAGCGAATTTATACATTTGTGTCCAAATATTTCAAAACAGTTGGCAGATATGGAACAGTGAGACCGTGAGAAAATAGTTAAAATAAATTTTGTAATACGAAACCTGGGAGAGAAGCTTGCTAAAAGAATTTAAAGTACCATTTTCATGAATATGCAAGGTCCGATTTCAAATCGGTTTTTACAGGATGAATCTTGAGTTCGTAACCTTTCAAATTATATGCAGTTTGTCAACATTAGATCATCATCAACCTCACAGTTATATATGATGTGAGAATAGTAAGGCCTGTAGTTAGGGAGTACATGGTTTTTAAGGAAAGTGTAATTATATTTTCAGAATGACATTTATTTTTTTTTTTCAAACCTAGTCTGTGGGGTAAAATGCCCCATCATTATTATTACCTAGTTCTGGCATGAAACATTATATGGTGCAGGCTGATAGGTCTTTAACTCATTTGGTGCTGATCACATCATTATGTACATTGCACAGCTGATTGGTTGCTGTTGCATCAGCTGCATCTCAACATTCAAATACTGGTAGCGTTTGCTGTTAGCAATCTGCAGCATGCTTTCAGAAACCCTCCGCCTTCCCCAGCTCCACCTGTGTTGATCTGCTACGGGGGTTAATTCATGTGTGTTACATGTGCAGCATCAGCAGCAGCATGTCACAGAATGTCTTGGCAGTATCAAGTCTCGGTACTTGCTCTGTAGCAGCAGCGTAGCAGATTTATTCCGCCAAGACCAAATACATTAACATTGCTATATCCATTACCATGCCAATCTCTGTTACCATACCAATCTGTAGTTTTAGTTACCATGTTCTGAACACCACATCCTTTGTTTTTCCATCAAATGTAATCTAACTACTAGTTCAGCTAGTTAGCTAGCCAGTTAGCATCAGCAAACAATATTTTTCAAATAGGCTGATTTTCAGGATGGTTCATTAATAAATATTCATATTTATCTACTGTTATTTTGGCTTGTCTTTTTTATTTTAAGCTAAAACTGCTTGTACACTGATTTTGCTGTAAATGCATCAAGCAAATTGCCTTGTCAGAGTGGGGGCATTTCACCCCACCTTTGGTGAAAAATCTAATAACATGAAAACTGAAAACTAAGATAACTATTTTAGACACATATAACTTTTGTTTTACAGGGAAAAAAAATGCACTGGTGTTTTCCCCCTTTCTACCTTATACATGCAAAGTGCTTAGAGGTGCATAATGTACTCTGCAGTATAACGACATAATCTGTGGAAAAGAGAAACTGAAACAACTTATATTGTTGTCACAATCAGTGATTTCTTGCAAGTAAACAATTTGATCCTTTATCAGTCTATGGTGAAACAAATGTGATAATATACATTGTTGCTTTCTTGTGAAATCCAAAAGATGAGGAAGATAAGCACTATTTCTTAAAATGTACGATTGTAACTGATGTAGCCCAGGATGTAAATTAATAATAACACCATGAAGAATATAAATGGGGATCTTTTATTCCAGACTCCAGCATTAATTATGCACATTTTGGGGAAATTAGAGTAGAAAGGTTCAAGCAGGTAAACAGTTGTTGAAATCACTAAAGTTTGTGTCTCAATCCAAAAGTTTGTCTCTTTTGTTCTTAGTCACAACATTAAGAAATGAATCACAAAACTAGCCAGCATAGACAATGGTATAGGCTGCTTAAGTTACATGAAAAATACATGAAAATGAAATCAGAAGTTACTTTTGAATATCACTTACCTTTCAAAAGTCATTACACAATTTAACATTCAAACAATCTAACGTCAGTGAATAAACACTCTTACAACTCCAAAAACTATTAATTTGAATTAAATAATTCAAACATACTGTTCATCACCACTCTAGCTCATGTACACATTAACAAGGCATCTGATGAGCTTGCTTTTCCTCTGCATACAGTAAAAGGAAACATTTTAACACTTGCATTAACATTTGGAACACATGACATTTTAACACCTCTATCATTCTGCTCTTTTAAATGAAACACACATGCATCTCAAGTAATAAACATTTTAGAAACAATACAATTAAATAACACTCACTCTGATGCTTCACGCTTCACGCTTCACGCTTGAATAAACAGTAACTCTGAATAACATGGTTTCACATGGAAATACACACAAAAACAGATTCAATATTATAATTAAACTGATAATATCCCAACACTTATTCTTCTTTGTGTTGATTTGCTCCTTTTTTTAATCACCATTATGCTTAAATCCAAGTGTGCTTCTCCTGTCCCTGCTGAAGCTGATGACGCTGGCAACATGGCCACAGCCACTTCTGAGTTAACTCCAGCTCTTTTAAAAGAGATGCTTACTACAATAATTCATGAGAAAATTGCTTCACTGAAATCTGAGTTCCTCGCTGAAATACGTGCCTCTACAGCTACCCTTCAGGCTACTATCTCCAGTCACAGCTCCAAGATTAAAGATATCGAAACTTCGCTGAACAACGTGGATGAAAGGTTCGGCATTCTGGAGCACAAATGTCAGTCCCTAGAAAGGGATAACGAGGAATTAAAGACTAAGGCAGATGATCTGGAAAACCGTTCATGCCGAAACAACCTTCGTGTATTGGGTATCCCAGAGAATGTGGAAACATCTAAGCCCTTTCATTTCATGGTAACATTTTTCGCGGAACTCTTCGGAGATAAACTATCTCAGGTGCCGGAGGTTGAACGTGCACATCGGTCTCTCGCACCAAAACCGTGATCCGGCGCACCTCGGAGGCCCATGATTGTACGCTTTCTTCGCTTACAAACTAGGGGGGAAATATTACGTCTGTCATGGGAGCATGGCGAGCTGTACTACAAGGAATCCAAGATATTGATCTTCCCTGATTTCTCTGCAGAACTCAAAAAACAACGGGATCAGTTTAAGTCGGTTAAGGCCGACCTACGCAGGTGTTAAATTCAAGATGCTGTATCCCTGCAGGCTTCTCCTTTCAGTCAACGGCGAAACGCGCAGCTTCGATACCCCTGATGCTGTTTCTACGTTCCTTGCCACCGTGGTTAAACCCACACTGTTCAGCGAGATGTCTGCTGCGGACCCTGAAAAATAGCCGACTGACTCTGTTTGGAGGATGTCTCGCTTGAAGCAGTATGTGAGTGAGATCTTATGGGTAATATTATTTTTGAGCGACTTTTTTGGACATGTCTTTACAGGACTGCATGGTATCAGACTCTTGATTTTTTTGACTTTCTACTTTATAAATATTTCACAAGTTCACACTTACAAATAATCAGATAGTAAATAGTATGCGTAGTAGTATGCGTATTTGGCGTGCTGTCCGAGGAGAGGGCTCCGAGCTCGGTATTTTGGCCCGAACCCAGAGTACTCCCCCCCTATTCTGGTTAGGAAAGTAACCAGGCAGGTGTAAGTAGACGGGTGGTGGAAAGATGCTGTCAAACTGTCGAGGAATATGGGTGAGTCAACCGTGTCTATATATATGCTTTCACTCATGCTGATTGGGTAGATATGTTGATTACTGATTGCTGACAGCTGGCTGAAATGACGTGATGATTAGTCAGATTATTTGAACGTTGCTCCTCCTGAATTTTGTTAATAAAACATAATTTCACGAGTTCACACTTACAAATAATCAGATAGTAAATAGTATGCGTAGTCATATTTGGCGTGCTGTCCGAGGAGAGGGCTCCGAGCTCGGTATTTTGGCCCGAACCCAGAGTACTCCCCCCAAAAATTGCAAACCAATGCAGGACAGCCACCGAAAACATTACTGATGACCCCCCAAAATTGCATTGCTTAGGCTGAATGTGCTGCTAGGAGGGTTAGTTTGAATTGCCGGTAGAGTTCTCGTCATATGGATGAAGACATTAGACAGATCCTGCGGGAGCCGAGGCGACATCACTGCTGCGGCAGTGGAGGAATTAGCCAGAACTGAGCTCCTGTGGGAGCCGAGGCGACATCACTGCTGCGGCAGTGGAGAGAATAGCCGGAGGAACTGAGCTCCTGAGGGAGCCGAGGCGACATCACTGCTGCGGCAGTGGAGAGAATAGCCGGAGGAACTGAGCTCCTGTGGGAGCTGAGGTGACATGACTGCTGCGGCAGTGGAGAGAATAGCCGGAGGAACTGAGCTCCTGTGGGAGCCGAGGCGACATCACTGCTGCGGCAGTGGAGAGAATAGCCGGAGGAACTGAGCTCCTGTGGGAGCCGAGGCGACATCACTGCTGCGGCAGTGGAGAAATTGGCCTGAAGAACTGAGCTCCTGCAGGAGCAGAGGCGACATCACTGCTGCGGCAGTGGAGGAATTAGCCAGAACTGAGCTCCTGCAGGACCCGAGGCGACATCACTGCTGCGGCAGTGGAGAGAATAGCCGGAGGAACTGAGCTCCTGTGGGAGCCGAGGCGACATCACTGCTGCGGCAGTGGAGAGAATAGCCGGAGGAACTTAGCTCCTGAGGGAGCCGAGGCGACATCACTGCTGCGGCAGTGGAGAGAATAGCCGGAGGAACTTAGCTCCTGAGGGAGCCGAGGCGACATCACTGCTGCGGCAGTGGAGAGAATAGCCGGAGGAACTGAGCTCCTGAGGGAGCCGAGGCAACATCACTGCTGCGGCAGTGGAGAGAATAGCCGGAGGAACTGAGCTCCTGAGGGAGCTGAGGTGACATCACTGCTGCGGCAGTGGAGAGAATAGCCAGAGGAACTGAGCTCCTGAGGCGACATCACTGCTGCGGCAGTGGAGAAATTGGCCTGAAGAACTGAGCTCCTGCGGGAGCTGAGGCGACATCACTGCTGCGGCAGTGCAGGAATTAGCCAGAACTGAGCTCCTGCGGGAGCCGAGGCGACATCACTGCTGTGGCAGTGGAGAGAATAGCCGGAGGAACTGAGCTCCTGAGGGAGCCGAGGCGACATCACTGCTGCGGCAGTGGAGAGAATAGCCGGAGGAACTGAGCTCCTGAGGGAGCTGAGGCGACATCACTGCTGCGGCAGTGGAGAAATTGGCCTGAAGAACTGAGCTCCTGCGGGAGCCGAGGCGACATCACTGCTGCGGCAGTGGAGGAATTAGCCAGGACTGAGGGTCCATAGTTGAACTGTAGACCACAGAAAAAAGAGAGGTAGGGTGAGAGATGGCGGGATGAAATGGCTGAGACAGCTGAGCTTGCTCCGCTAGTAGAGGCATCCTCACGTTAGGAGGGAAGGCATTCACCATGAGGGGCAGGCATCGTTGGATGGAGTGCGATGCCGGTGAAAGTCGCAGTGTGTGGCTAAGCAGAGGGAGGAAAGTGGGGAATCTGGGGCACGGCCCAGGCTTGCTGCTGCTGTGGCCTGACGCTCGTTTCTAGTGCATGAATTGAAGATACAAGAGTAAGGAGATGTAAGATGAAAGAGTGGCCTTGTGGAATTACTTGCATCATGAAGTTTAAGTAGCTGAGCGAAGAAAGTAATTCCTGTTTAGAACAGTTTGGACTGTTTAGGAAGGTGGAAGCGAACATAAATATCCTATTGATTCCTTATGCCGTGAGGCCTGGAAGTGAACTGTATTCGAGTTAAATCATTTTATCCGGGGCGATTAGAAACCTGAGCTCAGCAAAATAGTGCAGGGCAGAGAGATCGATTATTAAAATTTGTACATACTTATTTTCTCGTAAGCAGCCTGAAATCCTTTAAACCTGCATATATTCCCCTCTGACACAATGGTGTGATATTGTAAATGACAGTACTGTTTGTACTGTCATTGTTTGATGTTGAATGATCATCAAACAGAAAAGAACAATATGATTTAGAGGATCGTTTGTTCTTTTAACTGTTGCTGGTTAGAGTCACAAGCACCTTTATTTAGTAATCAAAAGAGACTAATTTGTAAAGACAGAGCTTTGCATAATAAAAATGTGCACCTTGAATTTATTCACAACATTTTTTACCATGAACACGCTGCTTGTATGATATTGTTTATTTATATTTATTTATTTATGTTGGTTTCTTTTCTATCCAGACCTCGAAATTACTCAAATTCCATACTTTTCAAAACTCTGTCAACGTAATAGTTATTCATTTGTTATCTGTCTATGGTTCATTAAGTTACTTACAGATTCTGCTCATTATAAAACAGATACAGATGAAAAGGGAACGGTAAGATTTATTTAAATGCATCAGCAAAAGAACGATTGTAAGAATTTGTCCTACCAGTCTCTGTGTCTCTTTACCAATAGTGAAGCTGTGGTTGAAGTTATTTCAAAACAGAAATACATATTATGACTAAGTTTCTAAACCGCAGGACAGCGATGACAATAAGTTCCGAGTTTCAATGATTCTGTATGCGACCGTGCGTGCAATCTGAACTTGATATACCGGCATAACAGCTGTTTGCGTGTTTAAACCACAAGCGTCACGTTCATTTAGAAACAAACTTTTAGACAAAACAGTTTAAAACGTGAATTCCCCCGATCAACATTGATACAGATGGCATAACTGTGGAAGTTAATTCAGGGACAGAAAACGAGAAGAATTTTAACTGTGCTCTTGCGGGGTTGAGCCGATGGGGTGGAAAGTGTAAGTTGGCTGGGACTGAATCTGCGCTGCAGCGTGGCTCTGGCTTGCTGAAAGCCTGCTGTGGTGGCCTGATACTGGAGGAAGGCCCGTTCCTTCATGGGAAGAGGCGGCATTGACCGAGACTTGAGCTTGGTGCTCGACTGCCTTGTTGTCCATTTCTTTATGGCAGGAATGATAGAATGGGCAGGACTAGGAAAATACACGGAAGGAGATTGCGGATGTTTCGACCGCAGTGACGAGAGTAGGCCTCGGCGCCTTGGCATGCAGGGACCCGTTTGTTTGGGCTGACGCCCCCCGAGATGGATCGGCGGTGTTAATCGGTGTAATTGCTTCTAGTTAGGCCAGAGGATTGTGGCAAAGATACCTTGAGGACGAAATATTCTTCATCGTAGGCAAAGAGATTAATTTTGGACTTGTAGGGAACTTAGGGCGAGTCAGATGCCGTCAAACTGTCGAGGAATATGGGTGAGTCGACCGTGTCTATATATACTGTATGCTTTCACTCATGCTGATTGAGTAGATTTGTTGATTACTGATTGCTGACAGCTGGATGAAATGACGTGAAGATTAGTCAGATTATTTGAACATTGCTCCTCCCGAATTTTGTTAATAAAACAACATTTAGTGGCCATGCAACTTAGACTTCATTGATTTTCATAAGTGGACTCCAGTTTGTGTCTATTTCCTTATATGTGTATAACTTGTTACGGAACTCTCTCCGAAAGTTCAGCGGAGAGAAGGTTTTCATTGTGTGATAATGGGAAATGTTCATATTAAAGGTGCCCTAGAATTAAAAATTTAATTTACCTTGGCATAGTTAAATAACAAGAGTTCAGTACATGGAAATGACATACAGTGAGTCTCACATTGTTTCCTCCTTCTTATATAAATCTCATTTGTTTAAAAGACCTCCGAAGAACAGGCGAATCTCAACATAATACCGACTGTTACGTAACGTTACTGTTATGTTACGTTTGACGTTGTTTTCCTCAATTCCTAACCCTTTTCGTTTGCAAAACTTTATTTTCTTTTGCAAAACTTTTTTTTTTTGCGTATATATGCGGCATTATTTTGACTCCATAGAAAAACTCCTAACGAGTGCTGAGAAGTGCCTCTAAACCGGAGTTTACCACCCATTGGCGCCACCTGGCTGCGGTAAAAACGAATAACAATTTATTAAACTATACTTTGTTATCAACACGAAATTTGAACCAGATGCAGCTTACATGTAGGAGAGTATCACCAAAAAAATTATTTTTATCCGATCTTATTGCGTTCCTGAGTTATTCCATGCCAAATAAAAAAAAAAAAAAGAAAAATTAAAAAATTATATATATTTTTTTGTCTTTTATCAGCTGTTTCTCAGCAAGAAAATGTCCAATTGTAATGTAATTTATATTTTCTTAATTTAAAAAGTGTTCTATCAAATGATACCTACCTTTTGACTCTCCTTGCTACAGTTTGAGTTATGAGTCTTTACTTTTGTGTGTGTCGCTCAGAAAAATAAAAAATAAAAAACTCTAAAAAAGCCTTCAGGTCTTAAAGGGTTAATAGCCTACATAATGCATGTTTGAAAAAATCCATCATGTTGATAGCCACCATTCAAATGTTTATATTTCTAAAAACGAATTGGAGTAGAAATAAATTTAAAGTTAGTAGGCCTATTATTGTTACAGTTGTGGTATGTACAAACGAGAACAAGACGAAGAAGATCAGAATCACAGGTTATCTTTAATCCAACACCGACAGGAAGGTTCAAAACTCACATTACAACGAGATCCGACAAACACTGAACAGAACAGGGAAATTATATAGGAGAGCTAATGAGGGAGAACAGGAACAGGTGAGGATAGTTAACTAATCAAGACACAATGAGGGCAAATGAACAGAACAAGACATGACAGAACTAAATGCAAACATAACCAAAAGTCCATGGGTGTAACAGTTTTAACTTTATTATTATAAACTTTATTATTATTTCCTTGTCTAATTTTAGTTCGTATACAAATAAGTTAATTTTAACCTACAATATTAATGTAGTACCAAGTGATCCATGTATATTTTACAGCGTTAGTTGAGAGATTTTTTTTCTTGAGAAAATTTGCCATATACTGTACCTGTACCATATCTAAAATAACTGATATTGACTCGAATTGCAAACTTGTGAATCAAAATGCATAACTGTGATGATAGACTGGCAGGAAATGATGCAAAACAAACAGAGTCCCAACAGGGTGATATTGTGACATATTGACAAGCCTCATCTTTCCATTATTGTTAATAATTGTTGCAACCTGCACTCTTAGGGTGTTTTCACACATGGTTCGATTGCCTGGACCAAACCCGAGTCCGATTTCTCCCGATCACGGGGCCCCCTATAACCTGAACATGCCCCTGAAGCCGGTCCCGTGTGAAGTTTCAGTCTTGTCTGACAACTGAATATGCTGGAGATTGTTTCTGGATGAGAGCAGAGGATTTCTCTTGAAACCTCCCAAACAACCTGTGGGGATGAAGGTGCTGTTTGATCATTTTTTTTAGGCTTTCTGAGACTCAAGACTGAACTAATCTCTGCAATTCTCCAGCTGTGATCCTTGGAGAGTCTTTGTCCATTTAAACTCTCCTCCTCAGCTCCAGGACGATTTAGACACAAATCCTCTTCCAGGCAGATTTGTAACATCTTTAGTTGATTGGAACTTCTTAATTATTGCCCTGATGGTGGAAATGGGGATTTTCAATCCTTTAGCTATTTTCTTACAGCCACTTTCTAATTTGTGAAGCTCAACAATCTTTTGCTGCACATCAGAACTATATTATTTGGTTTTTCTCATTGTGATGAATGATTAAGGGAATGATTGGCCTTTGTGTTTCCTCATGTTTATACTCCTGTGGAACAGGAAGTCATGGTTGGACAATTTCATGTTCATGATCACCCTGGTGTGCAAAAAAATTTAAATATAAATGGGAATATACTTAAGAGATATTTTACTCAAAAAATATTCTAGGGGTGCCAGTAATTGTGGCCAACATGTATTGGAGAAAAACATTTATTTTATAATGTGATTTCTAGTTGTGAAATTTCTAATGTGAAAAATTCCAGTTCCCATTCAGTCAGTCACGTTCGACGTTACGTCGATACTGACGTAATGGGGTCTCGCCAGGGAGCCCAATCACCTCCAAGGATACAAAACAAGCCAATGGGAACTGGCCTGTGAGATTTACATGCCGGGCCCCTCCCCCAGCATCCGGGTATAAATAGGGCCGGCATACTCACCTTCATTCATACTTTTTTGCTTCAGAGCCGATCAGATCGGTCATCTTTCACCTCTAAAAGAGAGCGAATTTCTCTAGAAAGAGCAAACAGCAATTATAATTGCTACAGGAACCTCCTGAAAAACAGCAATTTTAATTGCTATCTCCTGTTTGTTCCGGTGACTGCTCGAGTCTCTCCAGCTGGTTGGGAAGGCACGCTCAGCGGTGGGTGTGACGGCGCGCTGCCCACAGGACGGTGCTACGCTCATCCTTGGGTGCTTCGGCTGGTGAGGTTTACTGAAAGAGCAAGCACGGGCGATCAGCGTCTTTTTTTTCAAGATGTCTTTTCGTCCGTGTGTTTCTGGATGCGGTCGTTTCCTGACCTCCTCTGACGGCCACGACCACTGTCTCACGTGTCTGGGTAGACCGCACGCTGAGTCAACGCTCGTGGATGGTACATGCCCTCATTGTGAGGGCATGTCCATGTTGGTGTTGAGATCGCGACTCTCCTTCTTTAACACAGAAGCGAGGGTCCCCTCTGTCACTACCCTCTGGGAGATCTGAGGATTACAGTGGGAGCCACTTCGTCGGGTCCGTCCCCACGAACAGGCGGCTTCTGCCCTGCACGCCATGGCCATCTTGCAGGTCCATCAGGCGAAAGCTCTGAAAGAGTTGCACGAGGGTAGTTCTGAGCCAGGGTTGCTGCAAGAGCTACGCACGGCGACCGACCTCGCCCTCCGGGCGACGAAGGTCACGGCGCGCGCCCTGGGTCAAACGATGTCCACCCTGGTGGTCCAGGAACGGCATCTTTGGTTGGACCTGGCTGAGATGAGGGATGTTGACAAAGCTCGCTTTCTTGACGCCCCCATCTCCCAGGCCGGCCTCTTCGGCGACACTGTCGAGGACTTCGCTCAGCAGTTCTCGGCAGTGCAAAAGCAGACGGAGGCCATCAAGCACATCCTGCCCCGGCGTGATGATGCCACCAATCCGCCACGGGCCGTGCCTTTGTCTGCTCCTCGCCGAGGGCGTCCTCCTGCGGCTCAGGCTCCTGTGAGATCGGAACCCTCCCATCCTCCTCGAGCCACCCGCAGGAAGGCCACGCCCCCCGCCCAGTCCGCCAAGCCTCCTTCTAAGAAAAAGAAGAAGGCCAAGAAGCGGCCCTGAGACGGGAGTCCCGGTCGTTTCGGAAGCTGCTCCACGGAAGACGGTGACCGCACCGCTCCTTCCCCCGGGAGAAGGCCCGGGGGAGAATCCTGTGTTTCCTTTTCTTTTTGTTCCCACTTGGTACCCACTTTGTCAATAAAAGAGCAATTTCCAAAATCTCTGGGTCATATAAGAAGGTCTGTGCTGGGGGTGAGCGAGCCTTCGCTCCCTCTCTCTCAGCCACTCCTTCCTTCGCCACGGGCAGGGTCTTGGCGCTCCGGGAACGCACCGCCTTCCCACGCCACCCTACCCACTCGGAGCCATGTGAGTGGACCCCACTCACAGCCTCAGTGAGTCAGCGCTCAGTGCTCCATGCTGCCCCCCCGTGGGTACTTCTGTTGTCCGGATGGTTCCACTCGTACGGTGCTTGGGGGCGTGGCTATGCCTTCCCAACCCGTCCCGTTGGCTCATTCAGACAATCAGACTCGGCTACGCGATTCAGTTCGCCAGGTGTCCCCCCAGGTTCAGCGGCGTTCTGTTCACCTCGGTGACAGGTCCCAACGCCTCTGTCCTGCGGGCAGAGATTGCGGTTCTTTTGGCGAAGGACGCAATAGAGCCTGTCCCTCAAGCCGAGATGAAGTCTGGGTTTTACAGCCCTTACTTCATAGTACCCAAGAAAGGCGGGGGGTTACGACCAATCCTGGATCTGCGTCTTGAATCGGGCCCTTCACAAGCTCCCGTTCAAGATGCTCACGCTGAAACGCATTCTCACGTGCGTTCGCTTTGGATTGGTTTGCAGCAATCGACCTGAAGGACGCGTACTTTCATGTCTCAATCCTTCCTCGACACAGACCGTTCCTACGGTTTGCGTTCGAGGGGCGGGCATATCAGTACAAGGTCCTACCCTTCGGGCTGTCCCTGTCTCCTCGCGTCTTTACCAAAGTCGCAGAGGGGGCCCTTGCCCCGCTCAGGGAAGTGGGTGTTCGCATCCTCAACTACCTCGACAACTGGCTCATTCTGGCCCAGTCCCGGGAGCAGTTGTGCGAACACAGGGACCTGGTGCTCAGTCACCTCAGCCAGTTGGGGCTTCGGGTCAACTGGGAAAAGAGCAAGCTTTGCCCCGTGCAGAGCATCTCTTTTCTCGGTGTGGAGCTGGATTCGGTCAACATGACAGCACGTCTCACCAACGAGCGTGCACAGTCGGTGCTGAACTGCCTGAACTCGTTCTCGCGGAAAACAGCGGTCCCACTGAAACAATTTCAGAGGCTCCTGGGGCATATTGCATCCGCAGCCGCGGTCACGCCGCTCGGATTGCTCCATATGAGACCGCTTCAGCACTGGCTTCACGACCGAGTCCCGAGGTGGGCATGGCACCGCGGCTCACTCTGTGTGGTCATCACACAGAGTTGTCGCCGCACATTCAGCCCGTGGTCAGACCTTGCTTTTCTACGGGCCAGTGTGCCCCTAGTACAAGTGTCCAGGCATGTTGTTGTCACAACAGATGCCTCCACCACCGGCAGGGGTGCCGTATGCAGTGGCCAGTCGGCGTCGGGCTCCTGGACAGGACCCCATCGCCATTGGCATATCAACTGCCTCGAGTTGCTGGCAGTACTCCTTGCGCTGCGCCAGTTTCGACCATTGCTGCAGGGCAAGCATGTACTGGTCCGGACGGACAACACATCGACTGTAGCGTACATCAACCACCAGGGTGGTCTACGCTCCCGTCGCATGTCGCAACTCGCCCGCCATCTCCTCCTGTGGAGTCAGCGCCGACTCAGGTCGCTGCGCGCCTCCTACATCCCGGGCGAGCTCAATCGTGCGGCCGATGCGCTCTCACGACAGCTCACGCTCCCGGGGGAATGGAGACTCCACCCCCAGGCGGTTCAGCTGATCTGGAGCCGTTTCGGGGAGGCACAGGTAGACCTGTTCGCCTCTCTGGAGTCGGCCCATTGCCAGATGTTTTATTCGCTGACCGAGGGGACCCTCGGCACGGATGCACTGGCACACAGCTGGCCCCGGGGCCTACGCAAATATGCGTTTCCCCCAGTGAGCCTCCTTGCACAGACACTGTGCAAGGTCAGGGAGGACGAGGAGCAGGTCTTGCTAGTTGCGCCGTACTGGCCCAACCGGATCTGGTTCCCGGAACTCATGCTCCTCGTGACAGCCCATCCCTGGTGCATCCCCCTGAGGAAGGACCTCCTTTCTCGCCTCTCTGTTGCCCTCTCGGGCCTACGGAGAGCTCCCTTCGAGCCCCTTGAGTCAGCTGAGCTGAAACATCTGTCTTTCAAGACAGTGCTCCTGACCGCGCTCGCCTCCTTCAAGAGGGTTGGGGACCTGCAGGCATTCTCGGTCAGCGATTCGTGCCTGGAATTCGGGCCGGACTACTCTCACGTTATCTTGAGACCCCGGCCTGGATATGTGCCCAAAGTTCCCACCACTCCCTTCAGGGACCAGGTGGTGAACTTGCAAGCACTGCCCCCGGAGGAGGCAGACCCAGCCCTCGCGTGGCTGTGTCCCGTTCGCGCTCTGCGCGTTTACGTGGACCGCACGCAGAGCTTCAGAAGCTCTGAGCAGCTCTTTGTCTGTTTTGGAGGTCAGCAGAAGGGAAAGGCTGTCTCCAAACAGAGGTTGGCCCACTGGATAGTGGATGCTATCGCCTTGACGTACCAGTCGCAAGGCGAGCCGTGCCCCCTTGGGTTGCGAGCTCACTCCACTCGGTGTGTTGCTTCTTCCTGGGCATTGGCGCATGGCGCCTCTGTTGCAGACATATGCAGAGCTGCAGGCTGGGCGACACCAAACACATTCGCGAGATATTACAATCTCCGAGTGGAACCGGTGTCCACCCATGTGCTGTCTACTCGTAGATAGCCACAGGTGTTCGCTTGCTGTGCCATTTCCCTCGGGAGAGGGAATGCGAGCACTTTTCCCGCTCCTCAGTTCAGTTCCCCGTAACGGTGAACCCTGTGGAGTTCCTCCTGCATTCTGTGGCAGCCAGACGCGGCGGAGGCGTCCGGCGCTAGGTCCAGTACTCGCGTGTATGCCCGGTTGGTCTGCCCTTGTACTGGGCTAGATGCCCATATGCTGTGATTCCCCGCGGGTAATCCCATATGTGTTTGTCTACGGTACAGTTTCCCTGATGGTAAACCCTTGTCTTTCCCTGGGCGGCTTCGTTTTGCCCTGTCCCTGATTGCTAGTTGTTCCTCCCGGAAGGTAGGACCTACATCAGAGATCTTCCATATGCGTTACTGTTCTCAGACCAGTCCATATGTGTCTTCCACACATTACCTCCCTTTGTGTGGTCTCTGTAGCTTTCCCCTCCTCGGGGAACGCTTTCCTGGCGTTTTGGTCATTGCTGAAAAACGAGGGAATTGAGTTCCGAAGCACTCTTCCCCGTGGGTAAGGAACAGCAGCTTCGACCGTTCCATTGTAACGCCCTGTCCTCTCCATCCCACTGGTATGGAAGACATTCCTGGGCTTACTCTGGGCGCTGGAGGGTTGCGAGTATGGGCCGCACTTGCATTTGGCACGCTACGGCTTGCCAGCATCTGCCTCCCTAACACTCGTAACGTGGTTCAGTTGCTATGGCGCTCTCCACGGGACCCCATTACGTCAGTATCGACGTAACGTCGAACGTGACTGACTGAATGGGAACGTCTAGGTTACTACTGTAACCCCCGTTCCCAGAAGGAGGGAACGGAGACGTTACGCTCCCCTGCCATAGCTTTGAGTCACCGCTGAGTGGCCGGATACCTATCTCGGCTCCTCAGCAAAAATATGAATGAAGGTGAGTATGCCGGCCCTATTTATACCCGGATGCCAGGGGAGGGGCCTGGCATGTAAATCTCACAGGCCAATTCCCATTGGCTTGTTTTGTATCTTTGGAGGTGATTGGGCTCCCTGGCGATACCCCATTACGTCAGTATCGACGTAACGTCTCCGTTCCCTCCTTCTGGGAACGGGGGTTACAGTAGTAACCTAGACGTTTCATACTTATGATTTTTTTTATAGGGTCATAATGTAGTTATTTTCAGTTTCACTTATGGCTCTGCATATAGGTTGAAATCCTGATAACAGAATAATCTGTAAAGATGATTGACTGTTCTTCTATTATATAAGGATGAATAATGTTGACTGTACATACTGAGTTTCTCACATTGTGGCCAAATATACTGTGGGTTCCCATGAAAGTACATTTGAATTGTGACATGCGGGTCTTTTCTCTGTCAAGGTAAACCAGCAACTGTTTCATAAACAGGGAAATACAATCTGTTTTTGTTGTTGTTGTTGTTTTTAAATTCAGCAGTTTGGGACGAATACATGTTATACACCCCTAGTAGATGTCATATAAGTCAGTGTTCTTTTACCATTTTATCTTTTATCTTTTAGTGTCTCAATTATGTGAATGTACTATAAGAGCATTGAGCTTTTTTTTTTTTTTTTTTTAAATATGAGTCAGAGATGAACGTAGTGGTGGGGTGGGGCAGGGAACTCTTGATAAAAGCAGTGGCACTTGCTTTTCTTTCCATTAGAAAGCTGACAGTCAAGGAAGCAGCATTCAATTGAAGTTTAACACCGTTTTGGCTGTTGCTGGAATCATACTTCTCTGCATAGCAGGTAAGATCTTCCAAAATGTATGAAGTTAATAAAAACTTTCCAGAATGGCTGACAGGGTTGTAAGTGTAACTTGAGCAAAATCTCTTCTTACAGTAACTTTGGTAACAGGGTTGATGAATGCAGTCATTCATTTGTGTAAAAACTGAGACTATGGATTGAGATTATTTTCTTGTCCTCCCATCATGCTGTAGAAATAGCCCAGATGATGTCACTTCCTGGGTGTTTTTGAAAGGAGGAAAATCATGTCAGAAGTAACAGGGTTGAGTGAATCATGAAGGACACTGATAATAACACATTTAAAGATGCAGTCAGTCTAGACTTGAGCATGTGAACTTCCTACAGACGCTATGATGTCACACTCCGTGAATCTCTTTTAAAACATAAATAACAAATAATAATCATTTTAAAAATGTAAAAATGTACAATCTACTCGACTTTACTGCAAACTTCACTTGATCTTGTGTTTCTGGTGTCCCACATTCACATGTGTATGAATGGAAGTCAGTGGAAGGAAAAGTCTAGTGTGACCGGCCCTTAATAATTACACAGTTTTAGGAAAATAAATGAAATATCAGTCTAAAAGTTGATGTCAAAATATGACTGTTAATATCACATTAGATAATTTTGTCACTGATCAAATATATTTAATAGTTCTCACTACAGAAACATGCTCTAATGTTTTAAATATAATATCAATATTGTATAATTGTAGCATAATTGACAATAAATCCTCATTCTGACACATCAGCTGCTGCAGTTACAAGCAAATGAAGCAAAGGCTTTTTGCTATTTGTGACCCTGGAGCACAAAACCAGTCATAAGTCACACGGGTATATAGCAATAGCCAACAATACGTAGTATAGGTCAAAATGATCAATTTTTCTTTTATGACAAAAAAAAAAAAAACTATTAAGTAAAGATCTTGTTCCATGAAGATATTTTGTAAATTTCCTACAATAAATATATCAATAATGTATTTTTGTGTGTGAATATGTATTGTTAAGGACTTCATTTGGACAACTTTAAAGGCGATTTTCTCAATATTTTTATTTATTTTATTTTTTTGCACCCTCAGATTCCAGATTTTCAAATTGTATTTCGGCTAAATATTGTCCTATCAATGGAAAGCTTATTTATTCAGCACTCAGATGATGTATAAATCTCAATTTTCTTTTCAAATCTCTTATGACTGGTTTTGTGGTCAATGGTCACATTTAGATCTGAAATATTAGGTCTTCATTTTTGTAAACAAGAACAACAAGAAAGATCAGTCATTTTAATATTGGTAAGCCTGTGTGTTAAAGGGATAGTTCACCCAACAATGAAAATTCTGTCATCATTTACTCACCTTCAAGTTGTTCCAAATCTGTATAAATTTCTTTGTTCTGTTGAACACAAAAGAAGATATTTTGAAGAAAGTTTGTAACCAGGCCACTTTGGGGCACCATTGACTTCCATAGTAGGAAAAAAAAAATATTATGGAAGTCAATGGTGCCACAGAACTGTTTAGTTTAACACATTCTTCAAAATATCTTCCTTTGTGTTCAACAGAACAAAGAAATTTATACAGATCAAAAATCAAAATAGAGAAAATCGCTTTTAGAGTTGTACAAATGAAGTCCATAACAATGCATATTCACTCACTAAAATACATTTTTAATATATATTTATTGTAGGAAATTTACAAAATATCTTCATGGAACACGATCATTACTTAATAGTTTTTTTTTTTGTTGTTGTTGTTTTTTTTCATAAAAGAAAAATTTATAATTTTGACCTATACTACATATTGTTGGCTATTGCTACAAATATACCCTTGTGACTTATGACTGGTTTTGTTTGTAACTGCAGGAGCTGATGTGTCAGAATGAGGATTTATTGTCAATTAAACACACAAGAGATTGGTTTTAGAGATACTGGTTTAGATGTGAGGTCCAGAGTGTTTTTCCAGCCCTGTTCCTTGTTTCTGAAGGGTGGGAAAGGCAGTAGTGATGATTCTCTCAGTAGTCCAGACTGTCAGCTGTAGTCTTCTGAGGTTTGATTTGATATGTGAGCCAAATCAGACAATAAGAGAAGTGCAGAGGACAGAAGCAGCTCCTGCGGCAGAATCGATCTGAAATGAGTAGAGTGTGCTGATGATGTGAAATCTGATGGGATCGGCTGTTAAGACACAAATATCACACCAGATATGAAGACCACATGTTTCAGATTTATGTTTGTAATAGTATTGGGTAGTAATGGGTTAACCTGAATGCTACAACATTCCCTGACCTGTCTTATAAACTTCCAAGATTTTCAGGAGGACAAAACACTCTTCAAGTTCTGTCTTTAGTGTTTGGCAATTCAATAACAAGATATGACAGAATTAAAATTCATAAAGAGATCTTATAGGATTCATAATGAATGTTTCAATCAATAATATTTCAAATGTAAATATCATGGCTACTTCATTAAGACGTAGTATTTTTCCTCTAAAGATGGCTCAGTATCACAGACTCTCAGACGCCAGTGCTGACAGCAGTATCTCAGATCCCAGCATGAACGTTTCTCCTGGTGTGATCAGTGAGTATAAACTTCACTCTCAATTTGAACAACATCAGTTTAATGTTAGCAGCATAAAGCATCAAATCTCCCATAGAAACCACAGTCTGATGGCAATGATAGACCAGAGTGGACCAGAGTCAGAGGACTGAAAATGCCTCTCTTTTTTCATGTTTTCTTTATTAAGTTGAAAATTGGAATATATTTCAACAAATTTCTGATAACTTACAGGTCTGACAATACTTGTATGTTTCTGCCTCATTAGACACACAGTTCAGTGTGGTGGCTACACATTTATGTTGTGACACAGAATCTTTTTGTTGTTGTTTATTGTAATGCCATAGAAACCAATGTGGATATTCCAGAAAATGAAAAAGTGCCTCAGGACAAACTGAAGTGGAAGGTCAATCATTTAGATCAGATTCAATCTGGATACATATAGTAATAGCATTTTGTGTCGATTGCATTTAATATATTACACATTCAAGAAAATATTTGCAATTATTATTTTTTTATTTTTTTATTTTTTTTTATTTATTTATTTACTTTTTGCATGTTTGGACTGAGTTTTCATTGCATTCACACAGTTCTGATCAGCAGGTGTTTTGAGCGCTTCAAAATAATAATAATAATAATAATAATAATAATAATTTTGCAAAGCAATTGGTGCAGTTGATTCAAAGTTTGGAAAACGTCTCTGACACTGCGTCCTAGAATGCATATGGGGAACGCCTTCGGTGTCTGAAGTGAAAATGGCATCACACCAAACCTATTGGCCGGCGACAGCCTATGACGTCATACTAGCACGCCCAGACAGTATAAAAAAGGATGCCTAGGAAACAGGACATCCGCTATTCGTCTGAAGTGACTGTAGCAGGCAACCCGGAAGCATGGCAGGGAGACGCATTGTCTCATTCCCTGTTCTCAGGGAACCATGGTTACATGCGTAACCTGAGACGCTCCCTTTCGAAAGGGAACTCACACTGTGTTCTAGAACACATATGGGGAACGAAATACCCACGCCGCCATGCTGAGGGGAGTGCATGCCAAACATGGCTGAGAAAAACCAAGCACTCAACCCCTGGGTCACAGGCTGTCAGTGACATAACTCACTTCGGCCATTGCCTGAGCTAAAAGCCTTAAAGAGGCCTCACAGTGTGAAGGCCTACCAAAGCCACTGAAGGCTTGTGACTAACACTTCCAAAGAAGGAGTCCTTTTAAGGGAGAATGGCCAGAGCGCCATCTGGACTCCAGCCGATCACTAGAATCTCACCAGGGAGGCCGAACCGGCCCAAGTAAAGGACGGTCAGACCTACAACCTGTCTGATTAAACAGAATCTCTAGAAACTACCACCAAGGAAGAAACCTTGTGCGAAGAACTGCAAAAGGGCAGTATCAACTCACCAGGCCAGAGATCCCAGGCATCCCTGGGAGTAGAGCTCAGCAAATAGCCAGAATCCCTGAAGGAGGGGAGCAGACTACTCAACCTAGGATCTACAGAGTGAAGGAAGGCACTCTGGAGGCTGGGTAATCTCACTAGGCCAGTCTTGGGAAGATTAACAGAGACTGGAGTAAGAAGGGAGACAGGATGTCCTCCTAACATAAACTGGACTAAACGGCCAGAGAGTAACAACAGCCTAATCAACCAACCATACAGGGCAGCCTGCGAAGGCCTTAAAGCCTCCAATCGGTCTTCGGGAGCCAATTCTATCGACCCAGGTGTAAGGGGAGAACAATCTCAACTGGAACGAGTAGGAATCAAGCATAGCATATAAAAAGCTGCAAAAGTATCCAAAGTAGGTGAGGATTCCCCTATGAACCAAGGGAAACCGAACAGCTCAGAAAATACAGTAACAGAAAGAGAGACCTACAAAGAGCCTCTTTAGAGCCAACACTTAAATGTGAGAAAAGAATTGTAGGCTTGGGATACTCGTTTGTATAGCAACCACGGGCCATGTGCTCAGCATATCGCTAGCAACCCTACAATGAGGGGAGCACAACATAATGCTACCAGAATGGCGAGGTGTCCTAACCAGAAGGGCCTACTACTCGCAGGAAACCGGCCGCGGGCCTGAGTTGCCGATGCTAGAGTTCTAGGGCAGTAGATTTATCGAACCCATGAGGAAAAAAATTTATTCAACCAGAGCACTGTAGGTGTAAAGCATACCTGTGATGTAGAGCTTGAAATAAAGCTTTAACTCTCTGAGGTCCGAAAACGCGCCGGTGCGTTTTCAGGTTTTTTTTCACATTGCAGCAAAACAGACTTAAAATACTCCGTCATTTCTTGTCATAGAGACAGAAGTAATATATCAATTGAAACTATAGAATGTCTTCTTTTTATTTGTGTACACTCAGAGTAAAAACACAATGTTGTGCTTTTTGTAAAATAAAGAAAACTAACATGATGCGTGATCTCTCGTCTCCCTCTGAACGAACTCCAATCTGATAGTTCTCTGAAAATGAACTGTACGGAGGGAGCGCTATTCAGAGGCAAATTCTGAGGCAATACTTGTATGCATTGTCTCAATCGTGTATTTATTGTCTTGAAAAGTGTTTATTTGGATGTTAAAGCCATGGATAGCGATCTCTAGAAGACATGCCGTTAGTTCCTGGTTCCTTTTCTTCTTTATATGAATTTGTGGCCTAAAGGTGTACAGAGCGCCCTCCGGCTGCAAGTATGAATTGAAAACACCATTCCTGAAATGTCCTCTTCTTCTTTAGAATAATTTGTGGACTAAAGGTGTACAGAGCGCCCTCCGGCTGCAAGTATGAATTGAAAACACCAGCGCTCATAGTAATGACAATGAATATTAAATAAATATAACTCCTCTGTATAGAAAATTGACATAAACATATGAGAATCCAATATTTCTCCAAATGTGCATGCTTTTAAACTAAAAACTTATATTCAGACTCTTTGCATTACGGAAATACATTATATTTTAAAGTATATAATATAAAACCATTATTTTATATTGTAATAATATTTTTCTGTATGTTTCATATACACCATGATGAGCTTGAGACATCACAGAAGGTTTTTTTCACAGCCTACCTGACTGAAAGGCCTCATTATTATGCAGCTTATTAGAGCTTCTTTATGCGATTCTTTTGTCTTCTCAGGTGTAAATGACCCATTATTCATGATGATTCACGCCTCCACGCATACTGTGTTTCTTGGCAAAAAGTGTCTTACAAAAACTAAATCAATATATTGTTATAAATGAAAGAGTAGTCAGCATAATTTTTACATAATTTTGAAGCAAAAACTCTACTCTACAACCTCCAATACCCTAAAGTATTGTAGACACAGATTTAATATACTTTTATTGGCCTTATTTCAGTGACTTAAGTTTTTTGTTTTTTCAATAACCACGCATAAACGTTATTCCTTCAAAAACACAAACATGTACATACATGTTCCTCACATATTATGGTAGCCTAGTTTGTGCTGAATACAGTGTAATGACACTTGTGTCATTAATATGTTTATGAACAACTGAAAAAAGCACAAATGTCAGGTCATGTCAAAACCTCTCCAGGCCCCAAATCAGCCTCAGACTCCAGAGGGTTAAAAAAGGGTTCAAAGGATTCAAGACTCAAAGGAGCTTGCTCAACATAGAAGGCGATAGTACAACAAAAGGAGGCCGTCATTAAAAAGTCAAAGGACCATTAAGGGATACCAAGCTCAGGGAGCGGAGGTAAAAGCGCAGTAAAAGCGCACTCTCAAAAGTGAGAGCAAGCCTGCAATGCATATGAACCAACAGGAAAGCTAATAGCAAAAGCTCTCTGCTTTGTCACTGAGCCAATGCCAAACACCTTTGAAACAAAGAAACAAAGATAAGGGGCCCCTAACCAGAAGCAACCCTGATGAGCGGGGAGGCAGAAATGATCGATTAGCAGGAGAGGCCAACCACTTTTACGGCAGCCAACACTGCTGAACTAGCCAGAACAAGAGAAACGTCTGCCTTGGTCGGGACAGAGGCGGCCCCAACGGCGGGCCGACCTCTGCTCATGACATCACTGAGGCTCAATGAAGGCTAAAACCCGAGCAGAAAAAAACAGAACTCGGGCTGGGAGGCTGGTAGAAAAAACAAACCCCAAGGTAGCCAAAGGGCCAGCACAACAGGGAAAATAGCCCGAAGCTCAACGAGCGGCGGCCCCCACATAATAAAGAGGGCCAACAAACTCAGATATGTCAAGGTGGCCTGAGAGAAGGGCGACGCTACAACAATACCCAGCTGGACTGACGTAACAGCCACTACCCAATAGTTATGAGTGACCGCATCACTACACCTAAGGAAGGGGACTTCCATTAAGTTCCGGGGCCCTTAATTTTTGCACAAAAATAAAAATAAAAAGCCCTGCCAGCCTAAGGCAGTAAGCCTTGGTCACGGAAACCTAAAAGAAACTCCCATAGCGGGGCAGTGACCAGCTACACTCACCAAAAAAACAACCAGAGAAGAGGCCAAATGTAAATTGGGCCTGCCATACCCCAGTGGTCTAAAAAATATCCGTCAAACGAAGCACTAAGCCGAGCCCTCAGAAAGCGTTACAAATTGTGTACCAACTCATCATCGGGCCAGGCTTCAGAGCGTGTGCAGGGAAGAGGGAAGTGTACAGGGGGACAGGAGAAAAAGAAGGAGAGGGAGATGGAAAACCCTCAAGAGAGAGGACACACACAGCAGTGCACAGTGCGCCGCATTGTATTACTTCTCTCAGATCCTGCTTTTTCTTCCTGGACTCGCGCCTCTTCTGAGACTTGCTCCTCTGAGGAGGAGGGGCTCGAGTGGCGACACTGGACCTCTGGCCCTGCCTATGATCCTCAGACCATGACGGGCCAGGTCTCCCTGGCAGCCTGGGTGCAGATTCGGACCGGCGTGGAATACAGGATTTAAAAGCTGCTGAGCGTGCCCTCGCCTCCCTAAACTTCCCGACCACCGTCTCGACGTAAGTCCTGAAAGTTCAATAGGCGAGACCAGCGCATCAAGGAGAAAACCCCACGACTTGAGTCTCCTCTCAGCCTCAGCACGAGCAGGACTCGAGCCACCAGGAGCAGATGCCTGTCCCTCTTTCCTCGAGAAGATAGACAGGCGAGAGCGGAGCATCAATGAATGCAAACAGCTCCCTCGAGAACTGAACGCTCGTGCTCTTCGCCCAGACAGTGAACGCACAAGTCGTGTGTGTCATCAGGTGTCAGATATCTCGGACATGGATCGGCACAACGCTTGAAACATTTATCAGACATGATGCAAAAAGGTTCTTACCTTACAACAATCACAACAGACAAAACAGTCACTGAAGAAGAAAAGAGGATGTCCTGTTTCCTAGGCGCCCTTTTTATACTGTCTGGGCACGCTAGTATAACGTCATAGGCTGTCGCCGGCCAATAGGATTGGTGTGATGCCATTTTCACTTCAGACACCTCTCAAGCGAGGGCGTTTCCCATATGCGTTTTAGGACGCAGTGCGAGTTCCCTTTCGAAAGGGAATCTTTGGTTCTCTTATCACTAGTGATGGAAATTTTTCTAAAACTTGATTATAGAGTTGCTAAAAAAACATGGATACACCATGAAGAAAGAACTTGGACGAGGAGCTTCAGGAATAGCGTTTCTGGTGGAAGACACAGACGGAGACCTTTATGTGGTCAAACAGATGAATTCCAGAGATGTAAGCATTACTGAATCTTACTGAAGTATTGAGCACAAAAGTGACATCTTTTTCTCTCCAATAAGAGTGTCGCTTAAATGGAAGGTTTTTTCTTCTTCCTTTTAGGCGGAGGAGCTGGATACTGTCAAAAAGGAAGTCGAGATCCTGAAAACTCTGAACTTTGGATATATTGTCACTTATGTGAATTCATTTGAAGGTTTTTTTCTTTTTACACTAAAGTTCCTTTGTTCTAAATAGTGACTGAAGAAGGATAACACAATTAACTTCATTACACAATTAACATCAGTATAGCTTTTGGAAAATGAAGCTATTCTAATACATTCAGAGTTAAATTATTCTCTGACTGGATGTAATTTTTTTTAGATAAAGAAGCGGGACACATTTATAATGTGATGGAGTATTGTGAAGGAGGTGACCTTTCAAAAATCATGAAAACACAGAAAGAAAAATGTTTTTTTGAAGAAAAACAGGTGAGTTTCTTATGCAGACATATACATTATTCTCTATCCTTTAAACAACCCTCACATAAACTTTACAACATTTTAGATTGAAAAAACATGATTTAGTATGATATGACCCAAAAAATACAATCTTTGTGGGGACATTATACAACACGCATTAGGTTTACATGTCTTATGGGGACATTTAGATGTAATGTTTTTTATACTGTGCAAACTGTGTATTCTCTCCCATTATACTAACCCTCCCCTTAAACCTACCCATCACACAAATCTATCTGTTCTCAAAAAATATAATTATGCATTATTTATAGGCTTGTTTCCTCATGGAGACCAAAACAAATGTCCCCACAAGGTCAAAACTGATTGGTACTTGTGGAGACATTTGATCCCCATAATGTAGGGAAAACCAGGACCACACAAACACAATCACTAACTCACACACTGGGATTTCTCCATGTGTGTAGATCCTCGACTGGCTGGTTCAGATTTGTCTGGCTCTGAAGTATCTCCATGAGAAGAAAATTATTCATAGAGATATTAAGCCTCAGGTACGCACTGATAAAGCTCAATAAATCATATCACAAAGTCAAATCTGTAAGACTCATGAGATTTCTGTTGTCATTGTAGAACATCTTTCTGACTGAAGATGGTTACGTCAATCTAGGAGATTTTGGATGCTCAACAGCTTTGGAAAGGTAAACGAAAAGCAGTTATGAGAGCAAAATGAAAAATTCTTGGCCAAAAGCAAAAGTCCTAGACTGTTTGAGTTTACATTGTTTTTCCTTTGCAGAGCTGATGATTATGCTAGTTCAGTTGTGGGTGCAAGGCTCTACGTCAGCCCAGAAGTTTATCAGAAGAAATATAATTCCAAGAGGTATGCTTTTGGATAACTGAATGTATATAAAATATTGATATGTTCAGCATTATAAAATCGTAATCAAAATGAGAAGGTCTTTCCAAGAAAGGTTGATTATTTTAGTTGTCTAAAAATGTAACAGTTATGTACAGTACACTTAAATGAAAAAAATAATTATGGAATCATATTTTTTAAGTAGATATCACTTAACATTTTCTTCAGTGTACACATACTTCTTTATTTTTTATTGTCATGCATTGTCTGTTTTAGTGACATATGGTCATTGGGATGGTTGCTCCATGATCTCTGCATGCTTGATGTGTGGGTGAGTATCTATTTATTTTTTCAAAAAAGCACCATATTAATTTAATGTTTTAGTCCGATGATGATGAAATGTCAAAAGGGTCAAATAATAAAAGACTGATTAAATAACTCAAATCAGGAAATCCAAACAATATAAACTAGTTTGCACACATACAGGACCCTGAACAGATCAAACTGAGGAACTAAATACACAGAGATCATGAACAGGACTAACAGGTGTGATGAAAATTGTGTTCAGATTGTGGTGGGAACTTAGAACAAAAGAGACATGTGATGAAGAGATACAAAGTCTGTGAAAATGACACTAAACACGTAACTGTGACAGTTTTTCGAGAAGTGCAGCCCGCAATGATGATGAGGTGGTTCTGGAGGTGGATGAAGGACTGGTGAAGGAGGAAGGGCTGGTGGAAGGGAAGTGTGGTGAATGGTGGATGAGACCAGGGAGGCAAGAATGGGAAGTGGCCAGGTGCTTCAACAGAGCACAGCCAATGCAAGCCCAAGAGTCTTGGCTGACAACCAGGGGACGACAGATTCATTGAATAACTAGGCACAGACAAAGAAATAGGACCAGGATACAAATAGCCACCGAAAAATGTCCAAGGTAGTAAAATGTGGAAGGCTCTTGAGTGGCGCAGACAGGGTGATGGTTGACGAAGGTCCGTAGGGACAAGCCTGGTGGAGCTGAGGGAGGGTGCACACATACAGGACCCTGAACACTTGCTTGGGCGAGCTGGCAACCCGAGGACCCAAGGCTAGCATCAGTTGAGATGATGGGTTGAAGGGAATCAGCGAACATGAGGCCGAAGGACTGGCTGAATCTGGATGAGGAGGAAGGATAGGGAGGCCGGTCAGGATTAGCAACAACAACACAGTCTCAATACAGGGTGATGAAACAGGCTTTATTCTGGGCAGGACCAGCAGTGATGATAGCACAGGAGAGGGGCAGGCTGGGGAGCATTACCTTAGTTTCCCAATCAAACAACCAGTGCTCATTGTCTAGATGCACAAAACTCCCACAGGAACAGATAGTGTCGGATCACATACTTCTTCAGACTCACTGGGATTACTCTGGGGAGATGGCCAGCCCTGTTCTCCTCACAGGCTCTGGAACATTCATCACAGCAGATGAAAGCTCCCTGTCTGCGGTGGGCTCTGGTGTCACTTCCACACCTGGATAGGCTCTAGGCAAGGCTGCATGGTGGGGTTTGTGTCGTAGGATGGCCTGTTTCCATGTTCCCATCCTCATATCCATCTGAAGAACAAAATACACAGATAACAAACTTTAGGACTAGTGCGACAATTGAATCTTTGTCTATGACAACAGATTGTGGTGAGAACAAAAGAGACAAGTGACTGAAGAGATACAAAAAACTTTTGTTCATCTTCAGAACACAAGTTAAGGTAATTTTGATGAAATCTGAGAGGTTTATTCTTGTTCATAGGCAGTAATTTAACTAATACTTTTAAGGTCCAGACCTTGAAAGTTTTGGTTAAATTGCTATGGACGGATTTCATGAGAATATCTTAATTTGTGTTGTGAAGATGAAAGAAGGTCTTTGATTATCTGGTTCAGGTGTGTTTAATTGGGGTTGGAGCTGTGCTGAGCTCTGCTGGACAGTGGCCCTACATGAGCAGGATTGCAGATCAGGCGTAGGCAACATCGCTCCTTTTTTTTTTCATTATAAACTGCTTGTTAGTCATATGCAGCATTTTTGTTTTCCTTTTTTTTTCCTTCAATCCCTAATTGACACTAAGGCAGATTCTTATTTTATTGTCTTTCCTCCACAGGCCGATAACATGCAGCGCCACATACTTCATGCTGTCAGTATGGCAGGAAACCCCCCTCCCATCTCAGAGAGATACTCAGAGGAACTTCGGGAATTAATCAGTCAAATGCTCAGTCATGATCGTAAAGACAGACCTTCAGCTGAAGAGATTCTAGCTAAACCGTTCCTGACAGATACAGTAGACAGAAACAGCAGAACTCCAGAGACACTGCTACAGAGATTTATAAAGTCTATCACCAGCTTTGATGAGGCCTTCAACAAGCACTATAAAGACTTTGAGGTTTTAGTTAGTGAGTGGGGAAGAATAACAGATTCGATGGAGTCTGCACATTACAGCGCCACAGCGGGGAGTCTGTCAGGTTCGGTGATCGGAGCAGCTGGAGGAATCACTGCATTAGCTGGTTTAATTTTGGCACCGTTCACTCTTGGGGCGTCTCTGATTGTTACTGGTGTTGGTGTTGGAATAGGAGTTGCAGGTGGAGTAACAGGTGCTGCATCCACCATTACTAACACTGTACAGCAAAAATCATTCAGAGAGAGTCTTGAACAAATTCAGCAGAAGTATGAATCTGTAAGCGAACCAATTCTCACACCACTGAATACACTGAGAAAGGTTCTGAGAAAAATCACAAAGTTCAGTGTTTTTTTCAGCAGCTCAGCTTTTGACAATGTGCAAATGTCATGCAATTTAGACAGAAGGAATGTTTTGTGTGCCGCACAACTCATGAATTTGGGTCTGTTGGCAAATGTTAGCAGAATTGCTACTCAGACTGCAAGAGTAGGGCGAGTTGTAGCAGAAGCAGTCTCAGGAGTGTTAAGTGGACTGTTAGTCTTACTTGATGTCGCCTTCATAGTGATGGATTCTGTAGACATTCACCAGATGAGACAGGGAAACGTAGATGATCCAGAAAAGGTCCAATCCAGTGTGCTTAAATCCATTGCAGAGATGAGGAGAACACATAATGAGCTTTTCAATGTCCAGAGGGATATACAAACAACAAGAGAGGAACTAAAAGGCTATATAGAATGGGCCAGGGTGACAGAGAAATAGACAATGATTTAAAAAGTTTAAACATACATGCATGATTCCAGTCATAGAATCAGGCAACATTATACATGAACATGAGTGAAGGGAAAAAATTTGTTTTTGTAGAAATCAATCTAAATATTTAATATGTTGCTCTGAAACAACCAGAATTCATGTGTATATAGTGCTTTTCACAATACCGATTGTTTCACTAAAATTATGCAACAAAGTTTGTTTTAGTTGAACAGCTTTAGAAGAAAATAGTGTCAACTAAATTAATAAAATCCATTATTAATTTAGTTAATTTCATCAGTACAGCAGCTCTGGAGAAAGGTGATGTCATTGTCCAGCGCATTTCAAATCTCATACAATAGTGTCAATGCAGGCGGATCAGTAATATTGTTGAAGATTAAGTGTCCCAGACCAAGCAAGCCAGAGGAGACAGCAGCAATGAGCTCAAACAGCTGACAGAATGGACACACACACAAAACCTATATATCACTGATATATACATACACTGTATACATCCATTATACACAAGTGTTTTCTATTAAATATGAGGTGTAGGGTTTGATTATGAAATAATCAGTCTGGTTAGTAATAAGTAAAGATGTAATGCTGTTTGTGGAGTTGTTCAATCCTCCTCTGCTGAGATCTTGAGAGATTTAATGTATTTTATCTTCAGATGATTTCATCTAATGCTGTGGCTGAAGAAAGTTATAGTTTCTGTGTTTCTCTTTTTTCTGTTCTTGTTTCTCTTTCCTTCAGTGATTCTGCTTGTTAACAGCAGGTGTTCATAACTAATGCTCAATCATCACTTAATTAATCACTTAATTTCTGTATCTTATTAACTGCAACTCTGCTTCAGGTGGTGTTATTTAACAATCTGTAGTGAGGACATAACAAAAGGACCAGTACTTTTAACACTGAGGGTTTTGCTGGGTGGCTCTTTAATGGTCTTTCTTGACCACACCTATGATTGGTCATGGTCTTGGATGTCCGTGTCTGCAGATTCAGCGTTGCTTGTTGGTTGATTCTTGTAAGGTGGTTTACAAAGTTTAAATCAAATCAAAAATATTATATAAGCCATAAGTAATTTGTAGTGACCTCTGACTCACTAACTCCTGTCATTTTATGGAATAAATTTCAATAAATTGTGGAGCTGAAATTTGTATGATTATTAAAACACTGCGTCACATGGGTTTGGAATGATGTGAGAGTCAAAAGTTTGACCATGTTCTAGTGTAAGTCTATCATTTTCACAGATAAGTGAAAAGTCTGGAATGATTCACAACATACAAACATTTACTCTCGCCTGATGTCTGATATGCTGAAAACTGATGATAATGCTTCGTTGTGTTTGCTCCTCACACAGAAAGGCAGGGCTAAAGCTCCAAGCACATTCTTCTAGAAGCTTCTGATTGGTTAATTCATCATAGCGATAGAAAGAGATCAGCAAGATGTACTGAGAATAAACAGAAAACTTAATGTCACTATTACAGTGTCACTTAACCCTCATGCACTGTTCGATTTCTGGTTACAGCCTGTATGGTTTGGGTCAAATTGATTATATAAAAATCACACTATGAAAAAAAAAAAAACATTCAGTCAAGTACAAATAACTAACTTTTAATATCAATACATTTAAAACAATATAAATAATAGATTTCTGAATTTATGATGTATAAAAATGTTTTCTTTTATTTTTAAGACCCTCCACGCATCTGTGGGACATTTGCTATTATGCATTTATAACAACAACATCTTAGTCTAAACCCAAAGCAATAAAGTTTTTATGTGTTTTAGGGACTGAATTCAAATCAAATATTAACATTACCAAACTACTTATGAATTACTAGTTCCTAAATATGTTGAAAACTATGGAAATATATGGTTCAGATCACTCAAACCATATATGGAGATCAAAGCGTCCTTATATGGTCACCGGTGGAGTCTGGATATCATCTAGTGGAAAGGTTTGGTACTGCGCACAAAAAAACCTTACTGAAAGTTCTTTTTTGAGATATCAACCTAAATTCTTTTATTTTTAGCACTGAATTTCTTTAAGTTTTAGAGCTGAATGTGTTTTGTTAAATATATATTTTATATAATATATATTTTTTTTAATATTTACAATTGTAATCAATTTAAACTTTTATAACTTTTTTTATTTTAATTTTACAACTTTTTTTTTTTTTACACCTGCAATAATCTGTGACGTTTTGCCTTTAAAAAATATACTAAACCTTTTTTTCTTTTTTTTTTGCTCAAAAATACTCAAAAAATGGGACAGACAGTTAACAGGTAAAACAACTTTTTTTTTTATTTTCAGAAACTTTAAGTAATATAGAGCTCACTACTACACTTCAGTACTAGAGTTGAGGAGTTCTGACATACAACATGAGAGTGTTTAACATTTCTGTGCACATCTCACAACACATCAGCGTGTTGAAACTTTGCATGCATGTTCATGACCCTAAATGAAAAAAACGTCACAAACTAAAAAAAATATCATGGGTTTAATTTTATTTCAGACCTACTGAAAAAAGAAATGATGCCAAAACTGCCAGCATTGGGCCACAATTACACCAATAAAAACGGTACACTTAACCAGTTGATGTTTGAGTGTCCAGCAGATGGCGCCAAATCTCCAAATTGATGACGAGATTTTAGTCATAAAGGCACATCCAGAATATCAGGCGTCTCCTCTATAGGATCACGTGATGCTGTGCTGATGACGTCACTGCAGCTGAGAGGATTAAATGACGATGAACCGAAAGTGAAAGTGAACCAATTTGAACAGCAGCTCGACTCCTGTGAGATTATATTCCACACAGCGCTGTGTTTTTATGAATCATTTCGAGAAAATACTGAGATAGTTTTCGTTTATCTGTTTTCTAGAAACCGTCTTTATGAGCTTTTGTGTTCAGATTACAGTGGAGATGAAGACCGGAGATGCACCTTCTGAAACTCAGTTTACACGCTTTAAATAATAAACACTAATGCATTTGTTTGAGTTTGTATCAATCCAATCCAGCTTTACACTGAGCTGATGAATATATTCATGTAGGCTACTTATGATTTTTAGTGACATTTTAAGCTAGTTTCTGCTGTTGCTTTTCTCTTGAATTATAAAAGCCTAAAATGCCATTATATTACTATATTTTGCTATTTTGTTTTTAGTTTTTGAACGCAGAAAAAATGTAATGTCTTTAGTTTTGTTACTTTTAGTAATTTGTGTTATTTATTTTAGTTTATTGTTAAAAAACAAGAAAACATAATTTCCTGTGTTAAAATCAAAATCTGAAATATTTCATGGAATACTTCAATAAATAAACAAGATTCATTATATAAAACTATTTTATTTTGATTGTTTTAAATAAAGTAGTATTATATTTCATATTTTCTGATTTTCATAATATGAATTTCATTATTTTACCATTAAGTGACATATCAACCATTTGGTAGAGACTGATATTTTAAAAATCATGGGATGTGTTGAAAAAAAAAAATACATTGAGTGTGGTAACTAGTGACATAATGAGATAAAAAAAAAAGCCAAAAAAAAAATGAAATGCCTTTTTTTCTTGGTGGAGCAGTTAAAGTTTAAGATTAAACTTTTTTGAACGTTGTATTCATCAAATAATCTTGAAAAAAACTGTATCAGTGTTTACACAAAAACATTAAGACACTATGAAGAGAGAGAGAGAGCATTCCCAAAGTCAGTACATTCTTTTGTGTTTATTCTGCTTAGACAGTGTGATTACAACATGGTGATTGATTAGATAATTACATAAAGATAAAGAGAAATAAAGATAATTACATTTTCAACAAGCAGGATCCAATGCAAAGCTCCAGACTGTGAGAAATTGTAGTCTGCCTCAACCCAGACTCCGCTCCAAGGTATATTTTAGAATGAGCTCATCCCCAAAATGGATTAATTATCATAGAGAAGAAGAAAGTCAACTGGTATATTGTTGAAACTACATTTACATGAAGAGTGGTAAACTGTAACAGGATAAAAGGTTTGAGATTTGGATGTTCTGGGTTCATTCCAGTAAATCTGCTACATTATGTGATATTAAAGAATCATTGTTCAATATCCTGATAACAAATTCATCATTGTTAATGATTTCAAGAGTAACATTAACCCTTTCAATAATAAACTATGTGCAATCAAGTTTTGATTCAGTAATAACATCCAAATTCAATATAATGACACTCTAATAATGATCTCACAATTCAAACTGCATTTCTCAATAATATAAGGCACTATGACAGTATACTAGTGTTGCTGTCATTGGTTTCTTATTAAGATGATATTTTATAAAACATTTATTGTGATATTTAAGAACCCTTTTGCCCACCGTATGTTTGTTCAGTGTGTTTTGTTGTGATGTATTTAGTGAATGTCTTTCTGCAGACAGATGAAGGTGGTTTAATGTGTCTTCAGTTTCTCAGATCTTTATAGTCAGCATTTAAACACAAGATGTCTATGTAGGGAGTGACGAACATCACTAGACTTTGAAATAGAACCATTGAGTCCTGTGAAATAAATGAAAGTATCAAAATACTTTGTGGCATGATTGTTTAATTTCCAAAGCATCAATACATACAATAAAAACAAAAAAACATTATTGAATGACGTTTCAAATATGTGCTTTTGTTACTGGGTGGTGTTTTTCAGGAAGTAAAATAATGCAGTCTTTATGTCCATGTTAGACTTCAGCAGATTCTATGGCTTTTAATGAGGTTTGGCTCAATCTTTGTAAGTTTTCTGATCATCTGTCTTCAGCTAAGTAAATATAAGAACAAAAGTATGAAACCAAAGTATGCAGTAAAGTTTCTTGCATCAATGCGTCACACGTGATTCGCCCCTGTTCCCTTATTGGACCTTCATGCCTTCACTCACAGTCCATCTCTGAGCTCTTTCTCAATGCTGACGCTCAGTCTTTTTGCCACTCAGTGGGTGTAACCACAATCAGTCCGGCCGGCGGTGACGTCACTCACATACCCTCTATATAAAAGCTGCTCAGTGCGGCTGATTGTTCATCCAAATCCAGCAGCTCCAGCACTTTCATTCTGTTCTCTCTATCATTCATCTGCTTAAGGTATGAAATAGCTCTGTTTAATACATATGCATGCATACAAAAAAATGCTTGAATATGATTCTGTTTAAATGCAGTTTGACAGTAATCCATTTTGATGGTTAGTAGGTTTAGTAGGTAATATATTTAGTCAAAACAACTCTTAAGTATCTCATTATAAGGTATCTCATCACAAGAAAGTATTTTGAGAAAGTATCTCATTATCTCATTATTTAAAAAAAGTATCTCATTATTATTACAAAGTATTACAATAAATGATACTTATGTCATTATTATTAGAAAGTATCTCATTATCACAATGAAGTATCATTACGAGAAAGTATCTCATTATTGTCTGCTGGAATGTTAAAAAAATGTTCAGTGTTAAATAAATATTTTTAAAATGTAGTATGTGTTACAACAGAGACACGGAGGCAGAGGTATAAACAATCCAGGTAAGTTTTATTCACATAAAGCAGAGCACAGGGTGATGGTAAGCAGATAATGGGTTCTTGAGAGATGAAGGGAATATAATACTGTCCTGATTTTGTCTTGCAGATGCGGATGAAGAGATGAGATGGAAGGAGCTGGCGGAGACACTCACACACACAGGCAGGTAGGCACACAAGGAGAACAGGAGACGAAGGAGATGGAGGAGACGACTGGAGCAGGTAAGTATGGCGTTTGGAGTCCTTAAGGTAAGCATACATATGTTGTAGTGCAAACAAGACCGGACAGTGAGTGTGTGTGAGTGTGGTGTCTTTGTAGTGGTGGTGATTGCAGTGCTGATGAGTCACAGGTGGCAGTGATCAGTAAGCTGGTGATTGAGTGCGTGGGTAAGGGAGTGAGGTGGAACCTGACGTGTCTGTGACAGTACCCCCCCTCCCACGGCCCGCTCCTGAGGGCCGCGGACCCCGACGTCGTGGTGGTCTTCCTCTAGGGCGTGGGGCAGGTCTGTCTGGGTGGTTGGCGTGGAAGGTCTGTAACAGGATAGGATCAAGGATATCTTTCTTGGGAACCCATGAGCGTTCTTCGGGGCCATAGCCTTCCCAGTCGACGAGATATTCAAGCTGACCACCACGGCGCCGGGAATCCAGGATTTCGTGAACCACGTAAGCTGTGCCGTCCTCCAGGATGAGTGGAAGGGGGGGCTCGGCAGCTGCCACGTCAGGTTCTGTGGAGGGAACAACAGAAGGGTGGTGAGGCTTAAGCAGTGATACGTGGAAAGTTGGATGGATTCTACTGTACTGTGCTGGGAGTTGGAGACGGTAGGTGACGGGGTTGATCTGCCGGACGATGGTGAACGGGCCAATGAAGCGGGGACTCAGCTTCTTGCAGGGCAGACGCATCCTGATGTCCCTGGTGGACAGCCAGACCTTCTGCCCCGGTTGGTAGACAGGAGCTTCGGAGCGCCGAAGGTCGGCTGTCATCTTGCGTCTGCGCAGGGCTCTCTGCAGTTGGTGATGAGCTGAGTCCCAAACCCTCTCGCTCTCCTGGAACCAGTAGTCGACTGCGGGGACGTTGGAAGGTTCCCCATCCCAGGGGAACAGTGGGGGTTGGTAGCCGAGTACGCACTGGAAGGGTGTCAGTCCAGTTGTGGCTTGGCGGAGGGAGTTCTGTGCGTACTCGGCCCAACCCAGGTACTGGTTCCAGGAGTTCTGGTGGCCGTGACAGAAGGTACGCAGGAAGTGGCCTATCTCCTGGATCTTGCGTTCCGTCTGCCCGTTCGACTGAGGATGGTATCCAGATGACAGGCTGACGGTCACACCCAGGAGGGAGAAGAAGGCTTTCCAGACGTGGGAGACGAACTGGGGTCCTCTGTCGGAGACTATATCTTCAGGTATTCCATAATGACGAAAAACATGATTAAACATCAACTCAGCAGTGGCCATGGCGGTAGGTAGACCCTCCAGGGGTATCAGGCGGCAGGACTTTGAGAAGCGGTCTACCACCACCAGGATGCACGTGTGACCGTCAGACTCAGGGAGATCGGTGACGAAGTCCACTCCCAGGTGTGACCAGGGTCTCTCAGGAACGGATGGGGTTCACAAAGATGGACTCTGGCAGGGTAGTTTCAGGAACTTCAGGCTTTTCCTCAGGGGAATGGAGGCGAGAAAGGGCGTCAGCTTTTGTGTTCTTTGAACCAGGACGGTAAGAGATGGAGAAATTGAACCTTGAGAAAAACATGGCCCAGCGAGCTTGGCGAGGGTTGAGTCTTTTGGCAGCCTTCAGATATTCAAGGTTTTTATGATCAGTGAGAACTTGGAATGGATGAGTAGCCCCCTCCAACCAATGCCTCCACTCCTCGAGGGCAAGCTTGACGGCCAGGAGTTCGCGGTCACCGATGTCGTAATTGACCTCCGCCGGGTTGAGCTTGCGGGAGAAGAAGGCGCATGGATGGAGTCTACTTGGTGTCCCCTGCTGCTGCGATAGGACCGCTCCCACTCCGGTGGTGGAGGCGTCCACTTCCACGATGAATGGGAGATCTGGGTTAGGGTGGACGAGGAGGGGAGCGGTGGTGAAGGTTCTTTTGAGGGTCTCGAAGGCGTTGGTGGCTTGTTGGGACCAGGACAGAGACTTGGGCTGATTACGGAGTAAGTTGGTGAGTGGACTGACGATGGTACTGTAGTTCTTGATAAAACGGCGGTAGAAGTTGGAGAAACCTAGGAAGCGTTGGAGTTCTTTGATTTTGGATGGAGTGGGCCAGGACTGGATGGCGGAGACCTTCCCCTCGTCCATCCGGATGCCACTGTGATCTATCATGTATCCCAGGAATTGGACAGAGGGCTGGTGAAAGGAGCACTTTTCAGCTTTGAGGAAGAGATGGAATTGCCGTAAGCGTTGGAGGACCTCCGCAACGTGGTGGCGATGTTCGGCCAAGCTCCAGGAGTAGATGAGGATGTCGTCAATATACACCAGAACGAACTTGTGGAGAAACTCCCGGAGCACCTCGTGTATGAAATCCTGGAATACGGAGGGGGCGTTGACCAGGCCATACGGCATGACGAGATACTCGTAGTGTCCGGTGGGCGTGACAAAGGCGGTCTTCCACTCGTCCCCCTCGCGTATCCGGATGAGGTTGTACGTGCTGCGGAGGTCCAGCTTAGTGAACACAGTGGCACCACGGAGATGTTCCAGGGCCGCTGGGACGAGGGGAAGTGGGTAGCGGAACTTGACAGTGATTTTGTTGAGGGCACGGTCATCAATGCAGGGCCTCAAGCCTCCGTCCTTCTTCGCCACAAAAAAGAAGCTTGAAGCAGCAGGGGAAGTAGACGGGCGGATGTAACCTTGGTTGAGGGCCTCTTTGATGTATTCCTCCATGGCCTTCTCCTCCGGTATTGACAGGGGGTAAATACGTCCCCTGGGCACTGGTTCACCCGGTAGCAGATCGATGGCACAGTCCCATGGCCGGTGTGGAGGAAGCTTGGAGGCGCGTTGCGGGCAGAAAACGTCACTGAAGAGGGCGTAGTCCGGGGGAACATCCACGGAGCGCTTCTCTACAGGGCTTTCGATAGAGGTGGCGTTGATGGAGAGAGACTTGGAGAGTGGAGACTTCGGAACAGGAAGCGCCGGGAAGCAATCTGGAAAGCAGTGGTCGCCCCACTTCAGGACTTCGCCCGTGCGCCAGGAGATGGTGGGATTGTGTTGTTCAAGCCACGGGCGCCCTAGAACCACGTCAGCGGTGGACTCCTCCAGAACCAGCAGATGTATCTTCTCTGAATGCAGGATGCCAACACAGAGTTGAAGTGGTCCCACACAATGACGGATGTTTCTACGGCTCAGGGGTTTGCCCGTGATGGAGTGGATTTGATAGTTAATTGGAGATGGGGAGACTTTGAGCTTGAGTTGTCGACAGAGGGCGCCTGAGATGAAATTTCCTGCTGACCCTGAGTCGAGGAGCGCCACCACTGGAACAGAGGTATTTGCAGCAGTAAGGATTACAATAGTAGTGAGTGGTTTCATTTTCTGAATGGAGGGAAAAATAGCACTCACCACGGGCCGAGGAGGACGGGTTGGGCATGTGGAGATGACATGCCCCGGAGATCCACAATATAAGCATAAGTTCAGGGTCAGCCTTCTTTGTCTTTCACTTGAGGTGAGACGTGAATGGTCAATTTGCATTGGTTCGGTGGCTGGTTCTGGGGAGCTGACGGGTTCGGACCGGCGGAGGAGGTTGGTGGTAGATGACTGGCCCTGGTGCTCGAGGAGACACGACTGCATACGAGAACCCACGCGGATGGCGAGTTGGATGAAGCGTTCGAGTCCCATTGAGTCCTCGTATGCAGCGAGATGCAGCCGCACGTTGGGTTCCAATCCCTGACGGAAAGTGGTGATGAGGGCTTGTTCATTCCATCCGCTGGTGGCGGCTAGCGTTCGGAACTGCAAGGCATATTCATTAACAGAGAGATTTCTTTGCTTTAGATTATAGAGTTTCTCACCAGTGGAAGAATCCGTCAGAGGTCTCCCGAAGACCTCACGGAAGTGAGAGACGAACGCCGAATATGACTGGACAACAGGGCCTTTCTGGGTCCACGGGGAATCTGCCCATTGCAGGGCCTTACCTTGCAGTTGCGAAATGATGAACGCTATTTTAGCCGTGTCGGTGGTGTAGAGGTGCGGCTGCATCTCCAGGACCAGTTCGCATTGGAGAAGGAATCCGCTGCATTCCTCCGCCGATCCTGAGTAGGGCGCCGGTTTGGCCATGGGACTGGCGGTGAATGATGATGAAGGAGCGGTGATGGAGGGTGCGGAAGTTGCAGCGTTGGAGGGTGATGATGACGATGGTTGTGGTGTGAGTGCTCGGCGCAGTGCGTCCACGAGCTCTTGAAACGGGTCGTTGGTGCTCATGCTGTGAAGTTGTTATGGTCCGGTCTTCTGTTACAACAGAGACACGGAGGCAGAGGTATAAACAATCCAGGTAAGTTTATTTACATTAAGCAGAGCACAGGGTGATGGTAAGCAGATAATGGGTTCTTGAGAGATGAAGGGAATATAATACTGTCCTGATTTTGTCTTGCAGATGCGGATGAAGAGATGAGATGGAAGGAGCTGGCAGAGACACTCACACACACAGGCAGGTAGGCACACAAGGAGAACAGGAGACGAAGGAGATGGAGGAGACGACTGGAGCAGGTAAGTATGGCGTTTGGAGTCCTTAAGGTAAGCATACATATGTTGTAGTGCAAACGAGACCGGACAGTGAGTGTGTGTGAGTGTGGTGTCTTTGTAGTGGTGGTGATTGCAGTGCTGATGAGTCACAGGTGGCGGTGATCAGTAAGCTGGTGATTGAGTGCGTGGGTAAGGGAGTGAGGTGGAACCTGATGTGTCTGTGACAGTATGTAATTGATTTTTTATTTGAAAAGCAAGACAAAATAATAAAAAGCACATTCTGACTATTTAATTTATAAAAATTTTTTGATGAAAAAATTGGCAAAATAAATCGGAAAAAAATACGGAAAAATCATGTTCGGTATTCGGCCAAGTGTTTCGTTATATTTGATTTCAGCCAAGAAAGCACAGAAAACAGTGCATCTCTACTCATTATGATTTTTATACAAGCACATGACATGGCTTAAGGTTGAGCTCTGAGTATGAATAACTTCTATAATTTATAATAAATACATCAGTAACTGTTACGTGTTCAGATTATTGCCCCCTCCCTTTTTTTCGCTTGCTTGTTTGCTTCCTTGAATATTTGTTACAGAGCATGTCTTATCTGAACTGAAAACTTCATCAGCCCGGAGATCAAGAAAAGGAAAGAATGTCACGTGACTTACATCTTACAAACACGCAGGATTGACTCTGTCTAGACACATTAGGGAAGGAGCGGGAGCAACCTTATGTAAGTTTTGTTTAATAGTTAGTGAAGCTTTAGTTATGGCGTGAACGCCGAAGATTTCTTTATTTTCTGGTTTTGTTTTTAGTTAGTTTAGAGGGAATTAGTTATTGAATGTTTTGTTTTGTTCTTTTCGTTTGTTTAGCGCCGCTCATTTTCTTTTTCTCCGTGGCTTGTTTCAATTTATTATAATTTCTTTGCTTTGTATATAGCTGTAAATAGGGATTTTTGGTTGGTGTTTTCATTTGTGTAAACTTATATTCTGTTGTAAATAAAGCGAACCACTTTTTGTTACATTGTTTGTCCTTGTGTCACTCACCCACAGTACTTCCCAGAGACCAAGTTTATAGGTTGTTTTAAATATTTATTATGTGCGTCTCCCCCATACCTCTACGCCACCAGGGGACGTAACAGTAACTATAAATCTGATTTCGCTTGAATTATGCGTACAACCCTGTGAGCCATTCTGGAAAGTTAATTTACTTCATTACTGTTTACTCCTAAAAACAAAAACATAATGTAAACTATATTGAAAAATGTCTAAAATTATAGTAACATTGTTGCAAATTGGAAACCATATATTAAATACATGTAAAATAAAACAGTAAAAATAATATTTAGTTTGACTTGATGTTGACAATCAAATCATTTAAAAAAATGCTCAATTTAATTAAAAAAATTACCTGTACTTTAACTATTTTTCACAGTTTCATAGTAACTGTTTCTCTAAATGTGCAGAAGAGCTTGAATCTTTCTATCATGAATGTTGTTCAGCATCATGAATGAATGAAGAATAAACACCAACCTCTTTGTTCTTCAGTATCTTCAGTGTGTTTCATTCTGCAGGGTTCTGGATCACTCATGTTCTCACTGTCCTCTTTAATAAACTCAGTCTTTGCAGATTTCAGCTCTTCCTGATGCTCTGATGGGAATATTCCAGCATTTATTGACGAACTGCAGTGGGAGGAGCTTCACTGATGATGTGATTGCAGTGGGAGGAGCTTCACATTGGTGTGTTCATTTAATTTAGACAGAGATGTAACAAATCATACTTACAGATTGTGATTCAGATGAGCAAGAAGCTGGTCCACATAAACTGGGTACTGACCCATCCTTAAATAACAACCGGCTTGAAAATCACTTGTTGAATGCATTTAGGTTGAAGAAGCAGACGTCAGTATAATGGCGGGAACCCAGCACAAGATTGGGGTTTCAAGTTTTCTCTGGCGTCTGCGCCAGTGGGCGGGCAATATTCTAATGTTTCATTTTGACCTCATAATGAAACGGCTTGGGATTCATTTTAAAAATTACTCATTTAATTGACCCTGAGTGGACTCTTACTTTTGAGAGACAATAACTTTATATACGGTGGACTTTCGGATTTAAAACTTTGCAAGATGTTTTCATTCACTTAGAGCTGTTAAACCCATCATTTAACAAAAATCCATCATAGGAGCAATTTAATATAATTTCTTAATGCATTAAGCCACATTAAACATTTTCCTTAAGAGTTTTCTAAATGCTTAACGCAAAAGTCTAATTAAATGTGTTTCATTCATATTATGGGTTCATCTGCTTGTCTATACATTGTATGCTTTATTAATATTAACAAAGTTTCACATTAAGCATTTTTCTCCCATAGATAACCATTATAAAGAAACTGCATAGTGTGCAGTGTAACGTGTTGCATTCCTCTAGTGAGTGTCAGTGAGTTTGGTCTTTTTATAGCCTATATGAATTATGTTTTTTAAACAGTGAATTTAATGATTTTCAATGGCAATGCATTTTCAGAACTGCTTGTTTGTTATGTGGGCTATATAGTGTTGTGATTGTATATCAATTTAGTGTATCTTATACTTAGTTTGATCTTTTATTATTGTATTAGTATACCATGTTAAGTGTTTTCTTTTTAAAATGTTTTTATAGGAAACTTTGCATATTAAGCTCATATTCTTACTGTATCTGCTTACCTGGATATAGTTGTAAGTATAGTAGTAAGTGGATATAATGTAAGCTAAGAAATCTAAACAGCCAAGATGTAATTCCTCAGCATTCCTCAAATGTAATGTATGATCTAATCTATCAGCATCGGGTGGGAAAAGCATTATAATCTCTATCGCATTATGTCACGATCCAGCCGTCTAGGGCTCGGTCGGACCGGAGACAAAAGTAAAGAAAAACCTTAAAAAGCCTCAAGCGGGCAACGGTTCCTGGTCTCCTGTCCCAGCTCACAATAACCACAAATTTCTCAAAATCACAGTTCTTTTTATTATGATTATTTTGTATGAAACGATAACATTTTCAGGGTTTCATCGGAAGGGGTTACAGGCCAAAACAACAAACAAAAGGAGGGCTAACTAAGGGTTTAGAAAATACTAACTTACCTGACCAAAGAAAACAACAAATAAAATACAAAGAATTTACCCTGGCTCCCTAACTAAACGTAAACAGGAGAAAACTAGATTGCACAAAGTAAAAGTGGCACTCCCCGACCCAAACGTAACCAAATAATGAATAACAAAACTACGCTTTTTCAGAATGGATTAAACAAAGGAAAAACAGCAGAAGGTCTCAACTCTTAAGTGATAAATTAAGTAAGTGATCTCCGTCACACAACAATTTTAGGAGATAATGCTTACGTAACTGACAATAACAACGCTGGTCACACAGCAGCACAATAACTCTTTTAGTTGTCTGGGGCAGGGAACAGGATATAAAACACGCGTGGAGCTTCACGACGCGGCAATACGGCTCACTCCACCGTCCTTGTTTGCTGCCTTTAAGCGCTCCCGCTCTTCCACCTGACTCGCAACACCTGGTCCCAATCAAGCGGCGCTACCAGAGAGCGAGAGAGAGAGAGGGGAGAGAGAGAAAGAGAGAAAGACAAAGCAACAGCGTGCACAGTTACAAGATCACATTCTACATTACAATAGGCTAATGTATACACTTATACAGACGTAACACCCCCACCCTTAGTTACAAAAACTAATTTGTAACAACTTTAGTTAAGATACAACAACAGTTTAGTCATCACCAGCATACGCCCTGGATAACGCATCGGCTACCATATTTTCTGCACCCTTTTTGTACCGTATGTCTACGTTAAATTCTTGCAAGGTCAGCGCCCACCTCATTAATCGCTGATTGGAGTTTGACATGCGAGACAGAAAGATAAGGGGATTATGATCGGTGTACACCATTACTCGATCACCAGAGTTTAGGTAGACTTCAAAGTGTTGAAGAGCTAATAGTAGTGCCAATGCTTCTTTTTCGATGGTACTATATTTCTGCTGACATCTGGTGAACTTCTTCGAGAAGTAACTGACGGGATGTTCAATACCAGCATCATCAGTTTGCAGCAGGACCGCACCGGCACCACGAGCACTTGCGTCAACCTGTACACTGAATGGCAAATCAAAGTTTGGGGCAGACAGGATTGGAGCGTTACACAGCAGATCTTTTGCAGAACAAAAAGCGGATTCACATTCATCACTCCATGTAAATTTTCGTTCCGTTCTTAAAAGATCAGTAAGCGGGGCGACCACCATGGCAAAGTTCTTACAGAACCCTCTGTAATATCCGGCCATTCCCAAAAAACGTTGTAATTCACGTTTATTGGTAGGCGCAGGAAATTCGACAATGGCTTCGATTTTTGCATTTATCGGCTTAACTTGCCCCCGCCCAACCAGTTTTCCAAGGTAAGTAACAACAGCCTTGGCGAATTCACATTTACTTAGGTTCAGCGTTAAAGACGCGTCAGCCAAACGTTGAAGGACAAGCTCAAGGGTATGTAAGTGGTCCTCCCACGACATGGAGTACACCACCACGTCATCAAGATACACTTCACAATTCTGTACTCCAGACAATACTGTTCGCATCAATCTTTGGAATGTGGCAGGTGCGTTGCGCATCCCGAAGGCCATTACTGAATATTGCATAAACGCATCAGGTGTCACAAAGGCAGAGATCTCAGATGCGCGCGGTGTCAACGGCACCTGCCAATATCCTTTCAGAAGATCTAATTTGGTAACATAACGTGAAGAACCCACTCGGTCAACGCAATCTTCTATCCTAGGAAGCGGAAAGGAGTCAGGTTTAGTCAAACTATTTACCTTGCGAAAATCAGTACAGAATCGGAGTGAGCCGTCAGACTTGGGCACAAGTATACAGGGCGAACTCCATGGGCTTTGACTGTCTACAGCAAAACCGTTACGCACCAGATATTCAACTTCATCTTTCATAACTTGGCGTTTGTATGGGTTAACTCGATAAGCGTGCTGTTTAACGGGCGTGCTTTGACCTACATCGATGTCGTGTACCAGCACATTAGTTTGTGAGGGAACATCGTTGAATAATGCTGGGTATTTTCTGATCAGAGCAGTGATATCATTGCGTTGCTCCTCAGACAAGTATGAGAGATGAGATGACAGGGTGGACAGAATGGCAGAATTTAAAAGCCTTCCGCAAGATATTTGAACATCTTTGTCGATCATATCATCTTCAGACACATCACTAGAGGGCAGATTGTCAGAAGTTACAAGAGACACATCTTTGATCACAGAATTTCTGTTTTTCTGTTACACTCATCTCTGGCAAAGTATGCTTTGAGCATATTCACATGGCAAACTCCCTGGGACTCGGGATGTGAGGTGCTTGATAACTGATGTTCAACTCGTAGTTCTTTAACAAGCTGTTCGAACAGATGCGATGTGAAATTTGTACCCCGATCCGTTTGAATCGTTTTTGGCAGACCGAACCTGGAACAGAACTTTACTAGTTCTTTAACGATCACCTTCGTCGTGATAGAACGCAAGGGCACGGCTTCTGGGTAGCGTGTAGCTGCACACATTATAGTGAAAATATATTGATGACCCGATTTTGCCTTAGGCAAGGGACCTACACAATCGAGTATGAGTCTTTCAAAAGGCTCTCCCATCACTGGAATGGGTTGCAGTGGCGCTTGGGGAATCACCTGATTAGGTTTACCAGCAAGTTGGCAGATGTGACAAGATCGAATAAATGCAGACACGGAGGACTTCATGTTGGGCCAGAAAAAGTGTCTAGCAATACGGTCATAAGTTTTCGTAACACCAAGATGTCCCGAACAAATATGCTCGTGGGCCAGCTTCATTATTTGGGTTCTATAACCGGAGGGAAGAACGATCTGATAAACCCCATCAAGTTCAGAATCTAACGGTTTCCACCAGCGCATCAGCACACCCTCGTCCCAAAATAACCTACCGTCGATTTTAAAACCTGTGCCTTGTCAACTGCAGCATTAATACACTTATTCAATGTTACGTCAAGTTTTTGCGCAATTATTAATTGTTCTCGGCCTACTTTCAAGGAAGTTTCATTTTCAGCGTCATTTGAGTGTGGTTTCGGCTGAACAAGCAATTTACATTCGGTGTTCTCCGGCGACGACACTAGGAATGAACTAGAAAGATCAACTACATCTCTGAATTTCTTTTCTTGCGCGCGCGTCACAGCGCATGACGGGAAAACAGAGGATAGATTTACAAGGGGGTCATTTTGGTCGTCAGCAGCAGGCTCTGCTGAGACAATCGGATACGGGAAAACTTTGGTTCCAGCCAGATCATTCCCTAAGATCAGACTCACACCTTCCACTGGCAATTGTGAATAAACACCAACGCTGACAGGACCAGAAATCAGTTCAGACTCCAGATAAATCGTGTGCAACGGCACTGAAGTACAGCCCATTCCCACACCACGGATGAGCACGTTAGTACCCGTATAAGACTTTGACGAGAACGGCAGCGTACCATCTAGAATCAATGATTGAGCAGACCCCGTGTCTCGTAACATTACGACCGGTTTAGGATTAGCATCATCAACAAGTGCTATTGTTCCCATTTGCAGGAACGATTTAAAAGGTGAATCGGATTTTAAATTCACGCACTCAGAAACCGACGTAAGCGCTACTCCTTTTGACTTCGCTTTCTGCTGCCACGCTTTGCAATTTGAAATTAAGTGGCCAGGGTCAAGACAATAGAAACATACTCTCTTTTGATCGGACCGTTTTGGAGCGTTTCTAGACGCATTAGAAGACCGGGGAGAATGGTTATCCTTTTCCTTCCCTAAATCCGCGGCAGGGAATAATTTAGGCGCGCGTATGGGAGAAAATACGGTTTTGTGCGTGAGCACAAATTCGTCTGCTAGGATTGCAGCATCTGATAATTTGGAAACTTTTTGCTCATTCAAATGCACCACAATACCTTCCGGTAGCGAGTTCTTAAAATCTTCGAGCAAAATTTGTTCTTGCAATTCCTCAAACGTAGTAATTTTGGTAGAAAGACACCATTTTCAAACAGCGCTCTCTTTTCACGCGCAAACTCCACGAACGTTTGCTTGGCTGTCTTTGAACAAGTCCTAAACCTTTGCCTATACGCCTCCGGTACTAATTCGTAAGCTCGCAAAACAGCCAATTTAACAATGTCATAATTCAATGAATCCTCCACTGGCAAAGCCGCGCACACCTCCTGGGCTTTGCCAACGAGATTACATTGCAACAATAATGCCCACATGTCTCTAGGCCATTTTAATTTAGCAGCGACGCGTTCAAAGGCTACGAAGTATGAGTCAACTTCGGTTTCACGAAAAGGAGGTACCAACTTAATGTACTTACCTACATCGAAGTCAGGTTGCCCAACCTCAGAAGTACTGGAAGGGGGTCTGACGCGCGGTGATGGAACTGGCTGGTTACGCAGCCTTTGGACCTCCAACTCCAGTTTACGTAATTTAACATCCCGATCAGTTTTTAATTCTAGCTCTTTCAGTCGGAGTATTTGCGTTTTCGTGCTCCTGTTTTTTTAACGCAAGATCTAATTCCTTTAGACGAACAGTCACCACCGGATCTACAAACTGAGAAGACTTTCTATCACTTACCGAATCTGCACCATCAGACGCGACTTCACCCTCAGTTTCCGCCTCGGAACCTCCTGCTACACGTTCAGGCAAAATACCCATTTCGACTAACTTGGCATACAACTCGTCTTTTATGACATGCTTCCTTTGCTCTTTAGAAACCAAGATATTAAAAAACTCAGCTATCACGATCAAGTCTTTTTTTCTGCAGCGGTCGAATTCCTCTAGCGTGGGCGAAAGAGTAAATTTAATTAAATCGAACTCCATCTTAAATCCTACACTTCCTTCCCCACCGAAAATTCAAAGCAGCCAAGCAACGTTCCTAATATACGGGAGAAAAAAAAAAAAAAAAAAAACGAGCGGACGAGCCCCTAATTGTCACGATCCGGCCGTCTAGGGCTCGGTCGGACCGGAGACAAAAGTAAAGAAAAACCTTAAAAAGCCTCAAGCTTTTTAAGGTACACAGGGAAACCATGAAGACATAGAATTAAACGTAAACACAGTTTTTAAATATTCATCAAATATACTTGCTCCATTTCTGTAAACCAGATTTTGTGAATGAATGACTTGCTCTAACTGTTGCTCTGGTCTTCATCAACACACAGTTGCACCACCTGCTGGTCCTCATGACCAACAGCAGATGGAGATCATGCTCGGCACTCTACTGCTATTCCTGTAGTTCCTGGATGTACTTTGTTGAATATTCTGTCACATTTGAGCCACTGAATTTATGGAATTGAATTTATAAAACAAAATAAAATCGACCGAAAATTGCCTGTCGAATATTATAGGTTGTATTTTTAAACAGAATGAATATGTTGGAAGTGAAATCTGAAAGGTGAATATGGACCATTGGATTTTTAATAATGAAAATGTATGTGAACTGTTTTGAATTGAAATATTCACAGCTTAAATATACGACCATGTTGCATTTCATCATATAAAAATGCAAGCCCTAAAAATACAATGCATTTAAATGCAAGCATGGTTAATGCAATGCACATTTCTTTCAATTATTACAATTCAACAAACTTTTTCTTTCAAAAATATTTGGCATTATTGTTCTTCCATAATTTTGAATGTTTTCCTTCCACTAATCTGAGAAAAACAAAACAAAACAAAAAACACTTTATCAAAAGCTAAAATTGACAGACGCATGAAAAAAACTGTGTTTTTGCCTGTAGTTTCTTGACTAAACAGTCTGATGAATAATTTAGCACATTATTAATAAAGCAATAGGCTGATTAATTGAACAATATTTGTAAACTTTTAAATATAAAGAACAAGAACAAATTGTTAGATTTCCAAAATCTAACAACAGGTATGTAAAAAAAAGGTAAACTTATGTTTTAATTGTTGTTATTGTTGTCATCATCATTTTTATAACTTTAAGAAATTTAAGCAAAAATGTTATATCTGTATTTATAATAATCAACCATTCTACTCTCTAGATTTCATAATCAATATCCGCCAAAAAAAAAACCATATCCGATAACACTAGTTACAAATAAACTTTATATAGTTCTACATATCAAGAGATTTCTCATGGAAAAAATAGCTTGTTTAGGCTTGTTTATTTTGCTCAATATTTGTGTTGTACAGCAAAAATCTAAAAGCATAACAACTGTATTTCAACTGCCATACTTTGCACATTTCCACCCCTTGGCTCTAACACTGATTTATACTTGAAATTTCAATAAAAACCCGAGCTCGGCGCTCAAAGCTCTCCACAAAGGCTCTGCGGATGTAGCGGTCTGGGATTCCCCGAGGCACAATGATCTGAGACACGGTGGTGCTTTGACCAGACCTCCGATTCTCATTCACCTGGATCTGCAGGTTGTAGTAGCGCTGATTGTTGCGGTTGAAGGTGCCCTGCATGTCGATACGGAGATTATCAGATCGGATCAGATTTGAGCGGGATTGGTCCACCAGGTACTGATTGTTCCAACGGCTGATTAAGTTTTCAGCCTCATTTCTCCATCGACTGCCATCAGCGATGTCATCAAGAGTTGGCACAGCAGTGAAGGTGGTTCTTGTGTTGGTGCCTTTGTCGTCCTTTTTGCATATCAATATTTTGTTATTGTTAGGGGCTCTCCTTTTGCGATGTTGAGAACTGATGTAAGAACACTCTCCAGTGGATTCAATGAGCCCACAGTAATCATATTTTGACTCTGAGGTCCAGCACCAGTTGTAACTATAGCCATGTAAGCCACAGGTATGGTCTGAGCGACATGGTTTGCCTTTATAGGTTACATCTATATTTGGAGAGCAGTAGTCCCAGCCTTTGGCAGTGTGGCACCAGTAGTAATCTTTACTCTCATAATACTGGCACTCGTCAATGCAGATATAATGATACATAGACCGGTGGATCAACATCTTTGGTTCCACGAGTCCACAGTAACCCCAGCTTCCCTCCTTCAGCCAGCACCAGTAGTAGTTCTCACCCTGCTTCTCACATGGACTGTCTTCTTTACACTGCTTGTTCTTGTAATCTGTGTTTTCAGATGGCGAGCAGTAATCCCATCCCTGTGCAGTATTGCACCAATAGTAGTCTTGTTCTCTTCGGTCACAGTGATCATAACACAGTGCACCTGTCGTAGATCCATAGTAGTTCTTGACGTCCATGATGAGCCCACAGTATCCCCAGTCCAGGGTACTAATTCTGCACCAATAGTAGTCTCCTCCATGCTTCCCACACATACTATCAGCTCTGCACTGCTTGCCCCTGTAGTCCATGTTTTCCTGAGGTGAACAGTACATTTCTTGGCATTTTCCATCATCAATAGTCTTGCACTTGTACTCGCCCCAGTTGGACTTGCAGTCTTCTATACACTGTGTCCCAAGATAAGTCAAGAAAGTCTTCCCGTCACTCACCCATGGTGAACAGAAGAGAAGGAACAAAACAAGAGAGGTGTGTAGTTGTTCCATTCTTTCTGTGAAGAGAAAAATGAAGTGAAGAGTAATAAGCATCTTCAGCTGTGATCATTCAACCACATTTAACCAATAAGTGTATGGCATAAGTTTATATAACCTTAAATGTTTGGCCTGATCATATCCATTCAAGTTTGCACACTGGTTGAAATGGTTATGATGGGTATGAATCCACTACACACTTGTGCACATCTTGTTTCTGTGTGTTTAAAGGCAGGAACACACCAAGCCGACACCGACGAACTAGTGGCGCTGAAAGCAGACTGCGGGGTTGGTTCACGTTGGCAGCGTCTGTGTCCAAAGTTGCCCTGACACACCAAACCGATGCTCAACAGCCGACGGCCATGTAGCATGTCCGTTTTGCGCCTGCGTGGGATGAAATGCCTTTCCGTACCAGCAGGTGGCAGAAGTTGAACAGCCAATCAGAATGATCAGATGGCCCAACAGACCGACGAGCTCCAACGCCAATTCAACAGGTCAAATCAGCCGAAAAATAGCAGACGAGGACCAACTTCAGCCGGCAGTGTGAAACACACTGAGAAAAGTTAGTCGGTTGATGAAGAACAACTGCCTGACAGCCGACTGTCAACTTGGTGTGTTCCTTCCTTAAATAGTCAGTGAGTTTTCAGTGCTTCCCACAGGTTTAAAATATACTTGCGGTGATAGCTGGATGAAAAATCCTTGTTACCCATGGCACAAAAATGGTCTACTACATGTATCATATATTGAAATTCAGATTATGCTGTGTTTTGGGGGATATGAAGTACTTTTGACCTATTTACTGTCAAATTCCTCAACTACACCATTAGCATGCATATGAAATAATACATTTTTATGGAAAAAAAAAACTGTCATGATGATCAAAAATAAATATGAGTTGTTTGAATATTAATCTAGGTGTTCTCTGCAGTTTTAGAAACAAGTGTAATTACCATATACATCCAGCAGAGGCGCATAGAGACCTATTAATTTATCTGGATTAGGGGTGTGCCATATCATACCGTCCATGATAATAATGGTATAAATTTTTACATGATAAAAAAGTGTCATATTGCGATGTCAATGATATATCGAAGCAATGACGTATGGCCCATTTACGTTCCCTGGCACGCAGAACAACAACACCTGTCTGATACCCCCTTTCCACCAGCATGAACCGGGTGCTAGTTCAGAGCTAGTGCTAGTGCCAGTTCAGAGTTGGTTCAACTGAGGAGTCTTCTAAGAACTGGTTTGCCTTTCCACAGGCTAGAGAGCAGCACAGAGCCAGGTCTTGCGTCACTGTATACGTCTCATATTTCACAGCAAAGCTAGCGCCGCAGCGCCAAACACAAACACACCAGGCTTGTTCGAGATGCATCGGCTTCCCGCAGAGCGATCGGCGCATTACTTCAAAGCACCGCGAGAACGATCCAAAGCACAAGGAGTCGTATGCTCTTTACAAACACACCCGTGCAGCACTCCGATGTCACCCGCCGAATCGGTCCGCGCTGCTCCGATACATCTCGAACAAGCCTTCCATCAACAATTGCGGATGTTTCACTACTATTGATGCTCATGGCTTTGCGAACCTACATCGGCATCCAAACACGGCTTGCCGTAATTTGTATATAGCGGAGATTCACGATCGAGCTGCATTAGCTTCGATTAGCTGCTATTTTAAAAATGGCGGTCACAAGTTTCTTGTTGGTCACGGTAACCCCGCCCCCAGCCCCTGACGCAAGCGGTTCTTACTTCTAGCCCAGCAATGTTTTGGTGTTACTTACGAACCACTTTTCCTGGTTCGGAGCTGGTGCTTTGTGTGTCGAAAGACAAAGAACTGATTTGAAACTAGGCTCTGGCTCCGAACCAGCACTCAAACTGCTTTGGTGGAAAAGGGGTATGAGAGTAAGAGCAGCATGTCAGCCTCCGATGGCAATTTAGTAACTGAAAAGGTAGCTACTTCAATAGTATGGAAGTGGTTTGGTTACAAGTGGTCAGACCTCCAACAATTAAGCACAATATTTTGCAAAATTTGCAAGAAAACTTGTTTCACCACTTGGCCGAAATGCAATTGCACTCGGGAATAACGTAAGCTGAGCGTTCTCACTCTCTTCTCTCCGACTACGAAGTGACACACAGCCGCCTCCTCGCTCTCATTCGTTTAATTTACTCTGGTTGAATATTGCTTGTTCTGAGCATAGTGGATCGAACAAGCCACGCTCAGTCTCAAACAGCTTGCGAGTCACAAGTACCAAAATGAGTGGCTTACTGCACTAAAACGGTCAAATACATACAAAATTATGTCAAAAAGGCTGTCATGGTGAGTATTCAGTTAAACACGATCAGTTTTGGATCATTAAACAGTGGAGAAAGAGAACGCATTTGTGTAATATTGTGTCCGTTCTTAAACTCTTAAAGGGACAGCAGTCCAATATTCATACTGCTGTCTGTCATGTTATTTAAAGAACAAAAGACAAATAAAATCACTTTCTGCTCTTGACAGAATATGTTTTATAACTTTAATGGTAAGCATTAATCCGTATTAATTAATGCTTCAGTAGTTACTAGAGAGTTATCATGTTTCTCACTTTAGAATACTGATCCAAATAATTAGTAATTCCTTCTTAAGTATTTAGTAATACTTCAGTCATTACTAGTGGGTTACCAAGGCCTTTACTCTAGAATTAATTATACATTATGCATTATTCATGTTAATTATGAACATGTATATAGTATTTCTTAGTAGTTCTCTGGGAGGAATGAAAAACAGTAGTTACTGAGTAGTTAATAGTGAACTATCACCTACAATTGAGCACTATTACTTACTAATTCATTCATCAGAGTTTATTGTTAGTTAATAGTAGTTACTAGAGTGTTAATACTGCATTATTCATTTGTTCCTGTGGAGTTATTCATTAATGAAGGATCAGTATTCTAAAGTGTTACCTATAAATGCTGTGGCAAATTCGCATTCTTTATCCAGTGTGTCTCCTCGTGTTTTGTCAGTTTACAGTGCAAACAGTATTGTTTATAGTCTTAAGGTTGGGTCGAGGTTCGGTATTCTGTTTTATCAAAAGCTGCCAACCTTTAGTTTGTTTTCTGCTGTTTTTGAAACGATCTACTTTTTAGCTGTTACTAATTTATTTAAGAAATATGTTCATTATTCAAACTATGAAACAGGATGTACTCGTTTACATTTAGGCATGTATGTAACACTTTATAATAACATTCATTAATAAATCATAAACAAACATTATATAACACTTAACAGATCATTAGTTAATATATATTCACATACCTAGAAATAGATAATATGCTTGTTAATGTTTACTAAAGAACTTACTAAACATTACCTAAAGATTAACAGATCGTTATTTAATGTAAATTGAAATGCCTACAAATGTCAGTAAATTCTCAGTTCATATGATCATGCATTTTTTTTAATCTACAAATGATTTCAATAGAAATTATGCAAACATTAAAAACTTATTTGTTAATGTACTTTTGAATGCTAACACATTTTAATACACTTCAGTTCATATATTTACCTAATGCTTTTTTTTTTTTTTACATTTACAAATGTGAAAAAAAAAAATATATATCTTAAGTAATTTTAAGCACTTCACAATATTTTCATATTAACATTCATAACCACAGTCTGTAAAGGTGACATATTTGGTCTTTGTTTGTTTTGTAGACTTCTACTATTTACACATTAACAAATCATTAATTAATGATTTGTTATAACCAACCCTAAACTTACCCATACCAAACCTGTCCCTAACCTTAATCGCATCATACCTCAATGCAAGCAAATGTGCTGTGCATTAACAAAAGCTATTAATCATTGTATAACATCTGTTAAAATCATTTGTAGATTTTCTGACATTTGTAAGCATTTTTATTTACATGAAATAATGATCTGTTAAACATTAGTTAATAAGTTAATTACTAAACATTAACAAGCACATTATCTCATGTTTCTAGTTATATGAACCTATATATTAACTAATGATCTGTTAAGCATTACATAATAATTTTTTAATGATTTATTATTGAAAATTATTATAAAGTGTTACCCCTAATTCTGGCACATATAAATTGTCAATACGTTTGTTTTATCTTATTTTTATTTTTTCATGCACATGGTTTATTTCAAACAAGGTTGTAAAGCAGCAAACTACAAAACATCCCCCCAAATATATTTTCTTGGATTAAAAACGTAAGTCTGCATTAATTTGTCAAGACATTTTATGATTATAAATACAAACCACCATCTTATATTCTTATCTAAATAAGTTTATCCAAACATGTGATTGTACTCACCATGAAAAGTTTGGTCTTATTGTGACTCACTTTTGGTTGCACTGTGCTTTTTGTGTAGTGTTTGTCTTTCTTACAAGACTTTGTACTGTATGACTGTAAACATTAAGCTTGTTACGAGTGCCACCCATGTAGTTCTCTCCATCGGCCACCGCAGGTCACCCTACACTGAGTTTTGAATCCCGGACTCCATTTTTCACAATCTTCATACCTGGCTTGATTGCACATCACCAGGAGCCTGTACCATGATGGTAGTTGAACAAACTCAGGGTTATAGGATTAGTTTTGATTTGACAAAACCAAACCACTCCAATCCGGCTTTGCTGGTACCATGACGCTGATCATCAACTTTCTCTGTCAACTCAGGCTTTGATCCTGAGTTTGTGAAGTGAGTGCACATGAATGCGTGACATCAGTGGCAAACAGCCAATCACATGCCTTACAACAGAGAGTAACTCTGATTCACTTCTCGCGAGAGAGCCAGCGCGATTCAAAACTCTTTTACTGAAGATTAAGAGATTGAAGAAAATGAAGAATTTAAACTCATTTACACTGAATAAAATAAAATAAATGATCTTGCTCTATCAGTGCAAGTGAAACTTGTGAAGTTAGTTTATTTAGTTGATAATATAGCGTAATTATCCAAGTAATTGTCATTAAAGCCAGACAATTTCATTAAGTTTTTTTTTTTTTTTACTATATAGTGACCTTTAATTTGGAGAAAGAGAAACTGGGGGAGTGACTTCATTGCGTTGGATGATCTCTAATCCAGAACATAACCTGCCCTGGAGCAGGTTAGCTGTAGAGCGCAAGTTACTATGGTGATGAACACCGCTAAAAGCCAAGTCACTTTCATGGTACCTAAAACCCAGGATTGGAGCAAACTAATCTGAAACTTACCTGGCTAGCCAGCTAATCCACTTAATAGTATAGGCCCCTGGTAGCCATCTCACAGACTATTTATAGTCCCACGAGTGAACAGTTCAGTGCGAAGCATTGTAGTGCCACGGCCTGCAATTCTGAGCATTTTCCCCCTTGTTTGTCTGATCTGTTACTGACTTCGTTTGGATTGCCATCTGCCCTTGACCCTGTGCTTTGTATTAGAGTTTATTGTGTTTGTCTGCTGCCTGCTTCGACTCCTGCCTGTTATGACCATGTTTACATCTCTGCCTATATTGTTGTTGTTTACCTGGCTGTATACTTTTATTAGATTTTATAAAATGTATACTGTGAAAAAATATTCTGTATACGACAAAATGATTTGTTAACTTCGGTCCAACAGACCTTACAGTCTAACTCAGAATTCCTGAAGGGTTCATTATAAAATTCAGTGTTTCAGAGGATGCAAAGATGGAGAACAAGCTTTTGGGGGTTTGAGAACCAGAACCAAAGCTGAGCAATAAAGCTTTAGGAGATGAGGAAAAATACAAAGATTGTCAGATTCACTCAGTATTACTTGATCTAATTCACTACTATAGTGGTGGAGCCAAGATGTTTTCAAATAAAGGGAACAATGAGTTTGACTATAAAGTACTGGACTGTTTTAGTGCCTGCAACACAACTGAATACAATTACATTTGTACTTAATCTTAATTAAGATACAATTAAACAGTGGTGGAAAGAGTGCTGAAAATTTGTACTCAAGTACAACTACTGTTACATTGATGAAATAATACTCAATTACAAGTAAAAACACTGGTGCATTATTTTTGTTTTAAAATCTGGGCTGCCATTCACAAATATTATAAACCTTGGAGGACTAATTATATTTTTAAATATATCTCTGGTTGTGTTCATCTGAAAGAGTCATATACACCTAGGATGGGATAGTTTTCATTTTGGGGGAATTATCCTTTTAATGTGGCAATCATTTCTTCTGCAAATTGTAAAGGTCTTTATGAATCAAAGGTTAATAAGTAATATTTATTGAATATTGCCACTAACACCTTTTCGCTTAGCTGTTTATAAAGGAAAAGCAAATTTGTTTTTGATTCTCCTGATACTGATTTTTATTTGTGTGTGGTTGAGTGGACTTTTTATGTTTTTAAAGTATTTTTGCTTAGTTTTTAATTTCTGAAAATGATTACACACAAAATTCAGTTCAAAAACTGTTGCTGTTTGTTTTAACACAAGTCAGTTATAATCGAGTATTTAGACAGACCATAATGAGATTTCATTAGCCTTTGTGTTTTCATGTTTCTTTTGTAGTTTCAAGGGAGTCTCCAGCAGAAGATCCAGATGAGATCATCATATTCCTGAGAGGAAAGACCAGGGGCCTGTACCATGAAGCTGGATTATCAGGCTAGCCAGGTAAGTTTCAGATTAGTTTGCGCCAATACTGGGTTTTAGGTACCATGAAAGTGACTTGACTTTTACCGGTGTTCATCACCATGGTAACTTACGCTCCACGGCTAACCTGCTCCGGGGCAGGTTATGTTCTGGATTAGAGTTTCAATTTCTCAAACTGATTTCAATTTCCCAAACTGAGAAATTCTTAATTTCTCAAATTCTATTTTTCAAACTGAAACTGGACCAATCAGATGTGAGCAAAGTGACACTGACACACCCAACACAAAGTCACTCCCCCAGTTTCTCTTCCTCCAAATTAAAGGTCACCATATAGTAAAAACAAATATTTAATGATGAAATTGTCTGGTTTTAATGATAATTACTTAGAATTATTTAATGATTTATAAATGATTTGTATAATTATATGATCTATATTTTTATTAATCCATTACACACACGCAAGTTTAGTTTAACAGTTGTTATTAAGTATTTAGTTTCAATTAATATTAATATATACAGATCATATGTAATATAAATAAGGTGTAAAATACTCTTTAAATATGACTACATGTGACCTTGTATGTTTAAGTCTCTATCGCTATATATTATCAACTATATAAACTACCATCACAACTTTCACTTGCACTGATAGAGAAAGATCATTTCTTTTATTTGTCCTCTTTCATGGACAAGTATTTTCTTTAGTGTAAATGCGTTTAAATTCTTCATTTTCAGCAAAAGAGTTTTGAATCGCGCTGGCTCTCTCGCGAGAAGTGAATCACAGTTTATTTCTGTTGTAAGGCATGTGATTGGCTGTTCGCCACTGATATCACGGATTCATGTGCACGCGCTCCACAAACTCAGGATCAAAGCCTGAGTTGACAGAGAAAGTTTATGATCAGCATCATGGTACCAACAAAGCTGGAGTGGAGTGGTTTGGTTTTGTTAACTCGAAACTAATCCTATAACCCTGAGTTTGTTCATCTACCATCATGGTACAGGCCCCTGATCAGGCTGGTTCTGCTGGGAAAAACTGGATCTGGGAAAAGTACCACTGGAAACACCATCATGGACAGAAACCTGTTCAAATGCTCAAAGCAGTGGAGATCAGAAACCAGTGAGAAGAACAACAGAAAGATGTCAATGATCGACACACCTCAGTAAAGAGGGTCATAATAACTGAAATACTGACACAACATTCACTTCTCCTGGACCGCACGCTTTAATCATTGTGATTACAGTAGGTTCACTGAGGAGGAGAAAAACACAATGAAAGAAGTGTTTGAGAACAGATGGAAAACTGCAGATTCACTTTACCCACAAAAATCACTGAGAGAAAGAAAATAAAACCATCGAGCAGATCTTCAGTCCCTCATACAGAGCTGAGAAACTGATTCTTCTGCAACAAGAAGTCTGCCAGTTTCCACAGATCTTAGAGAGACTGAGAGAGAGAAATATAATGTTGATAAAGCAGAGAAACACATTAAGAGGAAACTGGATGAGAAATGGAGTCAGGAGCACAAGAAGATAATGAAAACAATCATTCTGAAAACTAAACAACTGGGATAAAAATATCTAGAATATATTATCATATATAAAGTCTGAAATGTGAAGTCGGACGTTTGTGTCTGTAAAACTACAAACAGTGTTAATAAAAATGTCCATATATCTGCCACTGTAAAAACTGTGATCATTTTAACTGTATATTTTGTTACGTCCCAAGCTTAAAGTTTGTCTAGGGAAAGGGAGTAACAGTGAAAAGAAAATAAATGAGAAATAGGCTTATTGTAGCCTGAGTTTTGTCATTTAGTCATTGTTGCTGTCATCTACATGCTGAAACGCTCTGATGCCAAACGAGTCTGTTTTTATTGCCTAGATCCAGGTCACCTGATATCTGACTGCAAAGCGTGGAAACGGAAGTTTGCTGCTGAAAAATCCAAGAGTGTATCTTTTGCTCAAGCTGGTTCTGTCTCTGACCACTCATTTCCACAGCTCCAGAATTCTGGTTACCAACCCTTCCTCTTAACTGGCTCTGTGTCTCTTTCAGCTGACTTACCTGGCCGACCTGTATCCATCCTGCAAGATACTGGGGCAGCTCAGTCCTTTATTCAGTCCTCAGTCCTGACACCTTACCTTTCTCACCCAAACGTACTCTGGTGCAGATGTTCTAGTTCGAGGGATTGAACTAGGCTGTGTTAAAGTACCGTTACATACTGTCTGCACAAGCTCGAAAGTGGGATGATGTTGTGAACCTCACGGATTTATTTATGAACCCTGTGTCAGATGTTTCGGAGTGCACACTGTTCATTAAACCTGAATTGTTTTCCTCTGTTGAAAATGCTAGCTCTTGTAATGACTGAGACAAATCAGACACAATTATTTGTTAGTTCACCAATAGTTTTAAGCTCACTCTGGGATCCGACTGTCCCCATCCCCCGAGAAGTTCTCAGTTACAAGTTTTATTGCACCAATAAATGCCGCATGGAGAGCAGAGAAGAGACACACAAAAATGTGCATTTTTCCTGCATTATCCACACATAAAACAGACTCTCTTGCATTAATGTATATACAGACTGTTCTATAAATGAACAGACACAATCCCAGGAAATGAAATATTATCCATTATTACTGTTGCTGTATTACAATCATTGTATTCACGTATGTATGTGTATGTTTTATGATACATTTAAGGTAACTTCAATCATGCCATGTTTAGTGTCTATGCGTTCGTATCGGGAAGATTTAAATGCTTGTGTATGCGGTATGTCCATACCTGCGCAACACATAAGTATTACAAGAATCTTTAATAGTTCTTATTCAAGACTCACTCATAATCTTGCTTGGTCATAAAGCCCCGACAAGGGGGTGTGTGGTCACCCGGAAATACAACACCTTCATTGGCTGCATCAACCTTAAGAGGTTGGAATTTGACCAGAGGTTAAAAGCTAGAGAACAATGCCACTCCCCCTCTTTCCTTGCCTCGTGGACACTGAACAGAACCCTTTTTGGCCAAAGGCCTCTTCAGGCCAAGGCCTGTTAGGCCTAGGCCTATAAACCAGCCATGTGCTCGACATCCAACATAGAAAAGACTGGAAACAACCTCAGACGAATTCCTCAAGATCTCTCCTCAACCTGCAGATCCAACGCTCCTCAGCCTAAAGGCATCGTGCAATATCTTACATTTTAACACTAAACAGCGATTTAGTATTGATTTGTAAGACTTACCTTTGCTATTGCTGAAGAAAATGATTCCTTTCCAGATTGTCTTTGACTTTCCTATAGCTCTAATAACAGCATCTCTTCCGGTTCAACTCTATCATTACTCATTCTGACCCACATATGTGTGTGACCCTTTGTGTATGTTATGTTACGTGTTTGTTTGTTAGTTTAGTTATGTGTTTGTGAGTTAGTTAATAAAGATTGTGCACAATACATGTTTGGTTCTGACTCCGTCTGCTAATAAACTGCCTCTTAAGTGATTCAGATCCCGATTTAGATATGGTACAATAAGAATGTTATTTTTCCATAACCTGGAAATGAACATTTCTTAGAATTAATAAACAATCAACACTGAGTGTTGCCTGGACAACAGGTTAATTGACTGTAATATTAATCTTAATGTAGCTACATCCAGTTAATCCAATTAACGGATTTACGTATTCATAATAATCATAATTAATAATCATAATGAGTTATGAATAATTATTAACTATTTCCCCTTTGAACCGGCCACAACATCCATAGAAGCTGGAAAGGAGAGGTTCAACTGCTGCACAAAAGGCTGATCCATCTTTGTCATTCTGTCTAGATGCTGCTGTCAATCTGGAAAAAGCCCCTGGTGGTCCAGTTACTTACTATTGGGATGATGGCATACTCATGAGACGTTGGCAACCGCAAGTGAATGGTGATGTGTTAGCGGTGCATCAGCTTGTTCTGCCTTCTGTTTACCACCCTCAGGTGCTGAAGTTGGCGCATGAGCACCCCCTGTCTGGTCACCTTGGCATCACTAAAACATAAGCGCATCTTAAAGTTTGTCTAGGGAAAGGGATTAACAGTGAAAAGAAGATAAATGGGATGTTGGGGTGAGTGAGTGAGTGTGCCCGTCCCCTGCCCTGCACGACAGAAGCTCAACAAAAAAGGTTTATTAACAAAAGATATTTTAGACAAAGTAAATCAAAAGGAAACAAAAGAGACTTCAGGAGGGGTATTGCCAAAATAACAAACAAAAGTACCCTCTGACTAGTTAAGGAGTAAAACTACTGAGACTACCAAAAGAAAACAAATAAACAACAGAAATGTACACCAACTCCCTAACTATAGCCAAAAACAGGAGAAAACTTAATACAAAAATCAAATTGGCACCCACCTCCCTACAGCTTCCAACACGTTTGAGCATGTAGATGACAGCAACAATGACTAAATGACAAAACTCAGGCTACAATAAGCCTATTAGCTTTGTAGAAAAGCTACACCATCTCACACAACTCAGAGCAGAAGAGGGACACAACACTCTGAAAGGCAGGCTTCAGTCTGAAAGATTCTGGGAGCTTCTTTTGAGTGTGCAGACACTATGAGCATCAGGTGTAACCAATCATCACTCTCTCTCTCCAGCACCTGGTAGAGCAGCAGACAGACACACAGAGAAAAGGGGGGGAAAAAACCCAGTACACAGAACAGAATACACACTACTTATGACACAATCATGGAACGTAACAATTTGTACAGTTTGTTACCACACGTTTACACATATGTTGTTCTCCCATTTTTTTCAATAGTAGATATGTTTTGTTCAAATGTTTAAACCGTGTGATTCATTAATGTTTTATGCTGAATTTCTAAGAAACATTATTGGATTGTCATCTGAATTATCTGAAATTCACTAATATAGTAGCAGGACCTTCTGCTCCTACAGGTGAGATAAATATCTTTGACTGTATGTTGATATTTATTTATTTAATGCTATGGCATAATTTAATCATTGGTCGGCAGGAAAAACATTAAGCCCATAACCTAACTACATTTGTATTTGATTATTAATACATGTTTGCAAATCTGCATAAAGTTGAGTGTTTTAGAGACATTTTGAGTAAAATCCAGTGTGTTTTGACTGCAGCAGAAATCTGCCGGACGGGTGTTGTCATTTCACTGCCCTCGATGTGAGAAGTGTGTGTGTGTGTGTTGATGACTGGATCTGACTGTACATGTCTTTCTGAAGAAAACTGACTGCAGGAAAGAGGAGGATTACTGAGAAAAATAACAGAATATATCATTTGCTAAACTAACTGATTTAGCTTTTAATTCATCTGAACAAGTTGATATTTCAGTAGTTTGTGGTTCTGTATTTTGTGTAATATGATGTAGCTATGATAATAAACAGTAAATCTGCTAAACTATGTGATATTAAATAATCATTGTTCAATATCCTGATAACAAATTCATCATTGCTAATGATTTCAAGAGTAACCTTAACAATAAACCATGTGCAATCTATTTTTGATTTCAGTCTTTGATCAAATTCATCACTTAAATGTTGATAAAACTTCACTAATAATGTTTATTACACAATACTATGATCAAAATGTCTGATGCTCCATGTTCAGTGAATTATAGCAAAAATAAAACAACAGACCATAATAATAATTTCTGACTGACACTGAGACACACAGATCTCTGTGAAGCTGCTTTGAGAAATGAAGCAGTGGGTCAAGTTCCCATTATTGAGTAAATGGATTTCCACGGACACATCTGCTCCTCCTTCAGCGTCTCATCATAACCTCTTCCAGCGCTGGTTTTCAGCAGGCGTTTCGTTCCTCCTGCTGCTGTTGACTGTGTCTCCACACAGAAGAACAAATATAATCAAGGTCAGGACATTCATTTATCTGTCTTGCTGCTTCCTCCGACTGTTAAATTGTTGACTGTGGTGACGGGACAGTCTTCCTGAAAACTTCAGACTCGGACTGCAGTGGAACCTCTCTTCTGGTGATTGATTCTGGGATTCACAGAGATATCCTCAGTAAAGTTTCTCCAGTTTCTCAGTCCTGGTGTGTGTTGATGTTGTTTTCTGAGTGTCCAGCAGGAGGCGCCAGATGTCCACTATATTGAGATTTTTAGTGTCACTGCCGCGCAGAGGATTCGATCACGTGGAACCGAAAGTGAAAGTCCATCTGAACAGCAGCTCCACTCCTGGTGAGATCATATTTCCTCTGTTTTATGCACTTATGTTTCTTTTTAGATCAAATAAATCATTAAGTAGAGGCTTGGTTTAGTTTTATGTTCTGAATGTGTTTGTTTTCATCTTTATAGGCTCGTTCAGATTCAGTGAAAATGGCCGTGAGATCTGAAACACTTCTGCGATCCGCTCCAGTCCAGATGATCCAGCGATCCTGATTCTTCTGATGGACCGAAACGCTCATCTGGAAACACTGTACTGGGAGAAAATGGATTTATGTGATGAACAATCGTGAAGCTGGCGTATCTTAGGACTGATTCTGATCTAATGTACTCGACTCCGGAACCGATGCTTGTGGATCGAGTCACTGATGAAGATGAAAGAAAACTGGAGAAACTTAAAGAAGTGCACCTCACACTTTGAAAAACCCTGATCTCCAATGGGATTGAGTAGCAGAGGAACAGAAGGACCAGAACTTTCACAGTAGGGCCTAATTGGTTCGACATCTTACACTGAATGTAACTGGACTGGAATAGTGGACTGGACCGAGGAGGCGCTCGATCTCTGCTTGGATCAATACAGGATCATGCCAGAAACACCTGGAGAACATCGAGAAGTCACCGTGGCGAGCTGATAAATGAAAATGGCATATTTCATTATACACCTGCGAACTGGTAGACAACAATGGCCTCCGCGTGCGCGTGATCGTGAAGCATTCTGCTTTCAGAAGTGTGCGCGCCCGCGGAACCTGAAGCAAGATGACGTCACGTCACACGAACGTCTGGGATAAATGGCTTGTGCAAAAACAGACCTGTCGTAGGATTCCTGCACTTACTTTGAGGGAGGACCCGATTTAAGGTATGACATTTAAAAAAAAAAAATACATTTAATTACGGTTGACCGTGAACCGTTTTTTGTAGATTAATGTTTTTATGATTAGCATGGTTATAGTTATTAAGTTGAATCATTTTTTTTTATTATCCGGGGAGGATTTAGGCTGATGAATGAGGAATTTCAGAAAGGACAAATATAACAGAAATAGAAACTTCACTTGTCAGTTTAATCTAATGAAAGTATAACTAAAAAAAAAAGTGTTTTTATCTCGTCGCTGTTTGAATTGACGGATTCAACTTCAGACACATAACTGTAAAACAAAACGATCACAATTAAGCGATGAAATAGACAAAAATGAACTAATATTTAAGAAACAGATCTAACATAGACAGAATTACAGTAAAATATGTCGAGTTTAAATCTTTAAGAAGTTTGATTAGTTTAAGACCCCAAAACAACGAGGAGTGTATGAGTTTATTTATTAGTCAAGAGTGCGTTTTTATTTTGATGAAAATCGCCGCTTCCCTGTGCGCGCTCCCGCTACTACTCTTCTGCTACTATCTTTCTATAATGAGCCCTTTCACACAGGACGCGGTATGCGCTGCGCTATAAATACCCATTTGTTTCTAATGGCTTGAAAGCCGCGCGAGGACTGCGTGGGACCAAAGCAGACCATCAGGTTCAACTTTTGCCGCTGCGCTCTGTGACGATTACCCGCGCGACCAATAGCAACGGGGCATGCCTAAACATAGTCTGGAACAGACAACAAATGGATGAACAGCTATTTACTGTGTTGTACATATCCAGAGCTAGTACAATACAAGTTTGCTAGATTCGTATAGTGACATCGGGAGAAAAGCTAGTGTCATGGAGACATGACAGACACTGTCAAGAGCTGCTCTCTTCTGTACATAGCAGTGGAAAATTGGCATACTTAAATTCACTTCTTAATTCACGAATGCCCAGGATATATACTTTACTGCTGACCGAAAGGTGGAACCAATCAAATGACTATGTCATAAAGACATTCCGCTAGGGCCTACATGTTTGGTGAAAACCCCGCCTAGCAGTGCTTTGTATCTGAAGGGCTGCGCTGAACCCAGCGGCGAGCAGCAGCGCATGCCGCGTCCTGTGTGAAAGGCGCATAAATGAGCACCAGAGGTGTCGTGCCGAAAATTGAATTGACTGCCGTCCGCCGGAGCGCGCGCAGCATGTTTAAAGGGTATCGCCCCTGTTTCTACACATTCTACAGATGCTTCTATCATGATCAACCGGCCATAACCTGCAAATACTGTATAAACATCACAGTGTCCGTGGTAATGTGTCACGTGCTAATAGCATTTTAATCAGTTTTCTTGATAACTGATTCAGTACTAAAATTGTTAATTGTCAGTAATTTGCCGTAATATATTGGCTGTAATCGAGCACACGATTAATCACAATGAGGGCGCTCTATCCGAGACAGAAGCCTATTTACTTGCTTTGTGTCAAACAATCCAGTCCTTTTTATCTGTTGAAATAGCCTAGTCATTTAATGCCCTATAGGCAACTGCCATAAAATTCAGTTTTACGCCTATGCCGACAAGTGATGGTGCCGAACTTCCTATTTATTGAGCCAACTGTTATTACCCTGCCTCAAGTATCGGACTAGGTTTAGGATTACCCAGTGGGGAGGGGTTAGGAATAGGGGTGGGGTTAGGATGAGGCAATCAGTCAAGCGACTATAAACGAGGGCCATGTAATGAAATTTGGCAAGGCATTTCGAAATTCGGCACAACACCTGCCCTAAGCAGCTTTACAGAAAAAAAACGTTACAGAACTAATGTCTTATTTTTCCATGAGGTCCTTCCTTTGATCAGTTATTTCAAGATTTATTGAAAAATAAGAGCCTGGTTCTCTGCAAAGATTGTTCTTTCTCTTCTTATATTTTTCACTAAATGGTAAAGATAAATGATTATTGATAAAGTTGATTTGTAAAGCGCTTTATTCAGTCCTGCCAGACATCTATCGGTTCATCCAGCAGTGTGTTATTCCCTGATAACCTCCGCTGAAAACAGATAATCACAGGCTCATCCGGGTAACTGAAGTCAGCAGTGCTATATGCCTGATAGGTTGTTCTTCATCAAAGTTTTGTGTTAGGTGAGCTAATAAAATATTAAAACTCTGTCAAATCCATATTTTGTGTTCAGTTATTTAATTATGTCATCCAGTAGTGTCGTGGATCTCTCTCTCTCTCGTTTCATACAAAACGCAGCTGCTGACATTTTGCAACTATTGTTTTGTACACTGTTGGATTATAAGAAAACAAACAGGTTCGATTTCAGGTATGATTTTTAAAATGTTTAATCTCAGATCAATATCTCTTATCCCCATAACTATTCATGTGGTCAAATGTTGTTTAATAAGTGGTGTGACTGTACCGTCTCCCGTTAAATGTCCGTCTAGTTTGAACTTGCCGCACTAGCAACTGCTCTCTCCGCGGAAGCTTTGCGTTTAAAGAGCTAATAAAATATTTAGACTCAGATCAAGTATTTTGTGTCTAATTATTTACTCAAGTGGCAAGTAGCCGTGTAATTAGCGGTGATAATGTACATCCAGCCGGTTGTTATTGCAGAATAAACCCCTGATGAAAGACTGATCCCTCCTGAGGAGTTTATTCTGAGATAACAATTGGCTGGATGTACATTATCCCGTACTTAATCATCTCAACAGAAAGTGGCCATTTAACTATTTCTTATCAACAGCTACTTAACTAGACTTTATATATAATCAAATGTTGTGAAGACTGTAGCATATATATATATATATATATATATCTGCTACAGTCTTCACAACATTTGATGTAGTTAATCCACTTAAGGGGTTAGTTCACTTGAAAATTAATGAAAATTAGCCCAAGCTTTACTCGCCCTCAAGCCATCCTAGGTGTATATGACTTTTTTTCTTTTTGATGAACACAATCTGAGATATATTAATAAATATCCTGACGCATCCGAGCTTTATAATGGCAGTGAGTGTGACCAAAGAGTATGAGCTGAAGAAAGTGTCTCCATCCACATTCATCCATCATAAACGTGCTCCACACAGCTCCGGGGGTTAATAAAGGACTTCTGAAGCGAAGCGATGAGTTTGTGTAAAAAAATATTATGAAGTAAAATATCTAGCGTCCGCTAGACCGCCTTCCAGATGAGTTTTCTTCTCGTATAGCATACTGTGTCTGTGTCCACTGAAAACTTGGTTCAGCTTGGACAAAGAATTTTTGCATATTGCAGTCGATGCCCCAAATGTCAATGTAATGATAAATTATAGAAGGTGATTCTCTTAACATTTTCACTGTTAAATTACCCTTTCCAGAAACGTTTAAATGTTTATTCAGTGAAAACCCTTGTAATGCAATAGAAATATAATGTAGTAATTTGTTCTGTGATTTTAAAACAGGTTCTTCATTGAGTTGAAAGATGTACAACATCAGTGTGTCGTGTGGAGAGATTGAGAGCGCTGTGGGGTTTGTGTTCGTGATTCTGCCTGTGATTCTGAATCAAACACTCAATGATCCTGACTGTGAGCAGAGCTGGTATACAGAGGTGACTGTTACACACACACACACACACACACACACACACACATCAGGCTCAGCACCAAGGGGGTTAACTTCCTTAACCTTAACTTCCTTTTCTTAGTGCATTTCACACAAGCTCTAAGCGTGTGCAAGTATGCGCTAAGAGCTATTAATATTGCTGTCTTTTCACTGTGCTGAAATGTCAATCACTATATCATCGTGGCCTATAACTTTGTCAGGAAAAGACCCAAAAGCGGGGATAAATAGCAGCAAATCAAACTTTATTAATGAAACAGAAGATCAGATCAGATCAGAGGGCCAGGCCAACAACTCCAGCAGGGCAGAGAGAGAGAGAGTCAGTCAAAACCTCGTAATATCTTTCCAGAGTGTGTAAGGGAACTCGGATCAATAGAAAACTCAAAGGTAATTAAATTACAGTTAATAAGAACCGAATTAAACCGAATTAAATGCAATTTCTGGATCAACATGCACATTCCCAAATTTCTATATATCCCAATTATTGTTAATATGTAATTCATTATTTCCAGGAGCTCATTGCGTCTACCTTCAGTTAAATTGCTAACAGTGATTGTAAATTAATTGCCTAAATTATTACATTATTAGCTAACTGCAGTCTTTAAATTGTAATGCTGACATGCATTCTCTGTAAAGCTGCTTTGAAACGATATGTATCATAGAAAGCGCTATACAAATAAATGTGAATTGAATTGAATAAAGTTCTGATTACTGATATGAGCAGGTAACAAAATCGAAGTTTAAGGCAGTAATTTGGTAAGCACAGCACAAGACACTGATATATGTGAAAAATCAAAACAAGACTTTATTGAACTACTCTAATACACACAAACTAATCTAAAGAAAACACACACACATTCATACAGTTAAAGGGAAATTTGTGAGATTGTTATTGGAAGGTGAATGGAGTCCCCAATTGTAGCTTTAAACAATATTCTTTAACCACAACCTAAGAGAAATTAATATACTAGCAATTCAACCATATAGTCCGTTTCCGGTTACGCTTTGTTTCTCTGCGTCTCGATGCTGGAAACAAAGGACTTTGATCGAGTCAGTGAAGTTCAGTGAAGGTTCTTGCAGGGAAGTTGATGGGTTTTAGTGAGCTCTTGAAGAGGTCTCATGTGCAGGCAGGATGATGGTCTGTCCGCACACGTCAAGGCAATGCTAAAATACATGACATTTGTTTTTAAACAGGTCTGTTAGCTCCACCCTTCCGAGTGTTTTAACCAATCAGATATGGTTTTGGGCGGGTCCTACGCCCAACTCTCTGGTGTCTCGCGTGTGATTAGCATGTCCACCTGGTCCTTTGTTCTCAAACGTTATGGCTTTTGGTCGGCACTTTAAAGAAATTAATTTCCCTAGTTCAAATATGGTACATCTTACACTAATCATTTTTTATCTTCCTGGAGGTTGTTTCTTTATGGCCTGTGGTGCCTGTGGCCTTGGGATGTCTCTGCAAGCCTGAGTTTCCTGATAAAGATTGCGGATTTACACCTTTACACCCATTCAGGAAAAATTTGCGAGCTACAGTGAACTCCGATTCCACCGGTTCAGTTTTGGTTAATTGCAACAGCGGCTTGATCTTGTTCACGTCCAGAGAAATGGAGCTGTCAGCATTCATGACACACAGAGCCTCTACCAGCTGGGTATTTCTTTCGCTAATGGTGATGAGATTTCCTTCAGCACGACATCCAAAGTGCTAAAGAATATGCGTTTGCACTCTCTTTTGTCTCCATCATGTAGACCCACTGTGCTTTCAACCACATAATCCTGCATGGTTTTGTTAATTTGTTCATTTGAGTCTTTGTCGTTCGCGTGTTGGTGTGGCAAGAGTGCTTGAAACCTGGTGATATTCACATTCACTCCACAGGTTTTCAAACTCTGCATCACATCGTAGATGTTCAATACACTCAAAGGTGCTGCGGACTAGCTGGACACTGGTGTACAGATCAGCAGCCTCAGATTGCAACAGTTTATTTGAAGGATCGAGGAGGCCCAGGATTTTATGGCTCATATAAGCTATGAACCTGAAGCTTGGCTCGGTTGTGGCTTTAAGTAAGCCTGTTGCTCAAGTCTCACATCCGGTTATGAGTGAGTGGATTCGATCTCGATTTCACAATGACTGACACTGTAGCGAGGTGCCCAGTCCATCTCTGAACAAGCAGTCTTTTCAGTTTTTCACCAGTGTATTGTGCTGACACAGTGGGTTTCTGAAAAAAAATGTGTAAAGGGAATTGCACTCATTGAAAAAGTCCTCTATCGCCTCTCAGACGACAGTGCATTAAGCTCCACTAAATGCAACTGGTGATTAAAGCAGTGCACATATGGCACTTCACAATTTAATTTGTCTTGAAGTAATTTTTGCTTTCCACCATGTTTTCCAGACATATCATTGGCACCGTCGTAACACTGACTTAAAATCTCTTCAAGGCTAAGGACAACATTAGATATTTCAGAGATAACTAGTTCAGTTATGGTCAAGATGTCACATTGTTTGCTTGTAGTCATTTTCAGCAATCACACACGACAACTGTCATCAACAAATCTCAGTATAAACTAAATGTTTTCACACCCAGTTGGGACTTTCGTTCCATCTACTTTAAGGGTGTACCACGAATCACCAATCTCCTTCACAATGTGCTCTGTGACAATCTTACTCATTAGAGATATGAATTGGTTCTGGATGTCATGGGACATATGCGTGGCATTATGTGTAATTGTGCTGTATGCTTTTTGTCCTTTTTCAGCGTGTACTCTAATGAGGCTTAGAACATTCAGCGGAGTGATTCAGAAATCAGGTGAGTGAATCAAAGTGAGAGAAAGAAAGTGGGTTTGACTGAATCACATGATCATTCAGGTTTCAGACTGGCTCTTCAGGTGGCTCTTTTCCACCAGAATGGTTCATGTTCTGGAGCCAGAGTCTGTTCTCGGCCTCAGGGATCCTGAATCTGATCCTGAATCTGCTGTCCAAATGAAGCTCAGATCTGATGAATCTGATTCACTGAATCATTCTGAATCTGAGCAGATCAACGGCTCGTGTCCAGAGGATCATCCTGTCATTACTTGTCTGGCAACATAATACAGCGCTTTTAGTCGTTTCTGCGGATCTGTGTGAGCAGGAATCATCTGATAACTGTACACGAGAAAACTTTTCTGTCTTTAATATATTGTTGTTGTCGTATGAATGCACTCTTTTAACATTTGTACTTTTTTATCATTTACTGTCAAAATAATAGAAAAGAACCAACTGACCACATTAGATTTGTTGTTTTAAATTAAAGGGATAGTTCACCCCAAAAATGAGAAGATGTTGAAGAATGTCAGTAAGCAGACAGTTGACGGTAACCATTGACTAATATAGGTTACCATGTCTGAACTTCCTAGGATAGTAGTTTACGCTGTAGTAACAGAAATGGAAATGGGAATTGTGAATATTTCACTGGTCTCTAAAATATATTCAAGATAATGAATTCATGAGATGAGATTTTAACTTTTTTTAAGAAATCTTCAATGCAAAAATGATGAAAAGCCAATGCAGGTGGACGACCCCATAAAGTGCCTCATTTTGTTTTTTTAATATTCCCTTTCATGCAGTGTGTGATATATGATAATATAATGTATATTGATGTCTGTGAATAAAAACATTCAGTTGAAAGTGTACAATAAAGTTATTGTCTCTCAAAAGAAAGCAGTAACACGTTTGCAAACCTGGACATATATTGTTTCAAGAATCATGACAGATGATATTATTACAGACACAGAAGCTTTTCTGCAGGGAAACCCTGAATGACCATATATGAACTGAACTTCCGTAGACACACCCATCTTATAGCTATAACAGCAGTGCAGATTCATGCTCTTTCACATTGATTATGTCACTGATACTCTTTCTAAAGGTACATTAAGAGTGCATGTTAGATGGTACCAAAAGTGCACATATTAATACCTTTATAAAGGATCCCAGTCCCAGTGACAGATTTAAACATTTATAATCTGACAGTGAACTCAGGTTTGTGTAGGAGGAGGACTAGAAAGTCTAAAGAATGATCTGTATAGTGCTGATATTGACTGATGTGTGTATGATCTGAAAGCTTCGATTGATTTTGAGAACAGCTGATATGGTTTGGGATGTATGGTGTCAGGGGTTTTGTGAATGTAGTCTAAAAATGTGGCTTTGAGAAAATGAGTGAATGTTTATTTTTAGAAAACACTTCTCATGCAGTAATTGGTTTAAGAGGCTTCCTGTTTTCTCTGTTGTTTTCTTTCAGAGGCGAGTGTGTTTCTGTCCTCAAAACATGATTGTCTTTCATTTGCTCAGGCTGTGTTTAAATATGAATAATTTGAGCTGCAGTTCATCAGGACAATAAACACAATCACGAGTCAATCCTTCATTAGCACTAGCAGTGATGCTAACAGCTGAACAAGTAAAACAAGACTCTGTTCTGTTGAAGCTCATCTCAGATCGTCTCTCTAGAAGCAGCAAGTCTCTGTGGATTCACACATACAGACACATAATGGAGAACAGGGGGAAATCTGATATATGGTGCTTCAAATGTTTTCTAAATCAACTTCAATATGCGTAGAGTTCAAATGAGGATATTTATGACTAAGACAGGAGACACTGGATTTCAGGAATAACCCATGTTTCACAATCACACAAAACACTTAACTCACATCTGAAGGTGTGAACTTTGGTGGTCTGAGTGTGACTGGTTAAACGTGGTTTCACATGTGAATCTACGTCACCGTTGATTTAGTGACTGTCACTCTTAATGTGTATTATTGAGGACAACATTCTCCAAAACTATGATTTCACAGACATTATCAAGGACTTTCACAGTCAATGTTGATGCTGGGAAATCTGAGGATAGTATTTTTCTGAAGAACAGTGATCAGTTTAACTCACTCATGAACACTCATAACAAAACAGTTTGTCACAATAACAACAGCAGTTACGTCATTCACAGATATCACTTCCCTTTCCTGCAGCTCTGCGAATATATGTGTGTGTTCAATAAAGACAATATGATTATGATTGTGTGACTTTGATCAGATGACATTTCCTGACAATTAATGCAGAAAACCAGTGAATTCCAAAGATCATCACAATATTAAGCATAACTCTCAGTTTTTATGGGTATAAATAGCAACACCTATAATAGCAGACAGAGCACAATACCTTGCTAACCGTTTAGCCCTTTTTTGGGCATCCCAAGCTGTTGAAGCCCCTTTACTACCAGCCTCTGTGTATGTCCTAAGCTGCCAAATATGAAAACAAGAAATCGAGCCCGATAACCTATCTCTGAAATGATGTTTAAAAGTGGTTGGTATTTAACAGCTTTAGTCATAAAGGCTTCCTCCATACTGGAGTCAAAAGTGCAAGCAACCTCCGAAATGAACACTTCTCTAGACTCCTCATTAGGGCTGCACGATTAATCGCATGCTATTCTCACGCGCATTTCGTCAGTAAAGCCGGTTCCCTGATTACCGCTAAATCGCCATCACCTGCTTTCAAATGAAGCGGCATTTAATAGACAGAGCCGTAGGTCACTGAAAAGCCACGCAATATCGCGTTCATATCGCAGATGAATCGCCTGCGATAATGAACGCGATATTGCGTGGCTTGTCCGTGAACTACGGCTCCGTCTATTAAAAGGCGCTGCGTTTAAAAACAGGTGATGGCGATTTAGCGGTAATCAGGGAACCGGCTTTACTGACGAAATGCGCGTGAGAATAGCATGCGATTAATCGTGCAGCCCTACTCCTCATTAACCACAACAACATCAGGTGTATTAGCCGACAGATGTGAGAAAGTTTCAAAGTTACTATTGCAATACTGAAACATATATAGTTTGTTCATCCTTCGCTAACTATCAGTAGAGCTGGTGAATGATGGTGTAAAGCCCAAGTATACTTTACAAATGCTGATACTATACAAAGTATAAGCCCAATTTTTGAGACCGCAGAGGGTGCGCGTACAACAGCGCATGCGCAAGTGACTCGAGCGCTTGAAAATCCACTAGACAGCGCGCACGTTTAATATAAAGGCTACTTTGTTAGGCTCGCGCGCCCAACTGTGCGCGAGATGGAGCGGAATTATTTTTACACATCTGTCCTGATACAGCTTTGTTTAATTTGATCTTCTTGATTAAAAACTCCAGCACATGGTGGAGTTGACCAATGACGTTCTTTAAAGTTGCTTCTGATAAAATAAATTGAGAAATAATGTCACACTGCATTTAGTGCAAGTATTCAAGTATTGTGGATCTGATGGGTCAGTCATGGAGTCACTTTAAACAGCCCGTGTTGTTATGACGATGATCAAGAATATTTTCAGTAAGATTAAAATAGCTAGCTGACTAGATCATGTGAAACCAGGAAACAGTGTGAAGTGAAAGCACAACACGATCAAACGGTGCGTTCCAAACGGGATATATCGCCCTCCAAAGGGCACTTCGGAGTGAAAATAATCATGGCCGCCATATTGAAGGGTCGTTCCAAACCGAAGTGCTCAAAACTGGCCACTTCAAAGGGCCCTTCGGAATGAAGGATTTCGAAGGGAACAACTGATGGACACTTCGGGCACCCATGATCCTTTGCACAGGGAAGTTTGACATCACAGAATGGGTACAGGAGGCTCAGAGTTTAACTATGTAACTCAGAGTTTAACTATGTATGTATAGTATTTTTCTATACTACTGAATATTTATACGAGTTAGATTTGGTACATTATTATGGTCAAAACGACATTGTACTTCAACAAAAATACTTTACAGCTCCCTTTATCAGTCCATTCAAATGTTTAAAATACATAGATACAATATAGCCTACATGCGATAAACCTAAAATAAATAAATAAATAAACTGACGTTAAACAAACGGCGCAGCTTGCACAATCTACTCCTCCTTGATTGCCTCGTTAAGATGACGCAGAAGTGCGTTCCAAAAGAAGAGTTTTTTTACCCCTACACCCTTCATCCCTTCGAAGCTCTCACTCCGGAGGGTAAACCCTTTGAAGGGATTAGGGCATAGGGATGAGCCCTTCCGAATGGAACGCAGGGACAGTCACACACAGCGCTCCTCTCTTCTCATTGGCTATCAGTTTATTACGTTGTTTCTCGTGTGTCTCTTCTCATTGGCTATCAGCTTACGTTGTTTCTCGTGTGTCTCTTCTCATTGGCTATCAGCTTATTACGCAATGTTTCTCGTGTGTTTGGGTTCCCCTCTCTTTGCCCACATTGGCTCATATACCAAACAAGCGGTGCAAGAGGAATTTCTTTCTGCTCTTATCAAATTTGTCCCAGCAGTTCGCTTAAGGTATGACACATGTTCAGTAGCTGATATCCGTTTTAATAGGCAACAGTTTCATTGTCAACTGTTTTATGACTTGTTATATTGTCAAATGATTATATTTCTTAAGTTCACGTGTAAAATGTTTTCGTGTGCCTTCTTTGACTCGATGCGGCTCTGATTATGCGCAATATTTAACTCCTCTGTCAGAAAATCATGGTTTTTATTAGAGTAATATATGTGTCAGTATTTTTGTCTGCTGTAAACCAGGATCTGTAGATCTGTCCTTAAAATAATGACTTTAAATTTTTTAAAGCGCGAGGACGTAAAAGTCTAAAATATCTTAAATGGTTCAAAACGTTTGAAATTTCCGTATCCTCTCAAATAATTCATAATCTCGTGGTTTCGTGCAAATAAAATTGTATTATTTACATCAAAGTCTGGGCACAATATGCTTTACATTAAACGAAACGTTTACACACTTTTATGCAAAAATGTTATGTTTTTAAAGTAAGTTTTTTATTGTGATTTTTTTATTGGGATCGGCAGATACCCGTGCCAACACTGACAGTCAAAGGGTTAACACTCAGCGCTTTACCCGTGTGTGTGTGTGTGTGTGTGTGTGTGTGTGTGTGTGTGTGTGTGTGTGCAGCGTAAACTTTCGATTTACTTCAACCAATCACAGTGAAGTGTGTTCGCAGATTGTGTTTATGCGTTTCATTTCAAGCAGACGTCATCGAGCATATCATTTCCAGAAATGCTACGTAATTGTTGGACTTGATCCAGCGCTGCACAGACTGATCGGTGTATGACATCAAAGTACCGCGAGAGCAAAAGCATACGGAGCGTCTGTTCTGTAATCACTCTCGCGGTACTTTGATGTCATACTACGATCGGTCTGTGCAGCGGCGCTTTAGGTCTCCCCTGTGCCAAAATGAAAACACGAGCTGAAGTCCAGCGTGTTTCCGGAAGAAAATATTTCAGTTTTCTGCTCTCGTTACTTATTTTGACTAAGGATCCATCGATTCAGTCTATTCAAATGGTGATACGATAGTCGTGAAGTTATAAAGTTTTAGCAAAGTTATAACTGTTATAAAGTTTTTGCACTTTTATGCTCAGCATTAGTTTTTCACACTTTGATAGTTTTGCGCCATAAAGGATAGGATATTACAAGACTTAAGAATTGTTTAAATGGATTATGATATTTGGAAGTTAGTATGGAAATATTCTAATAACGATGTGAATAAATCGAGTTTCAGTCAGTCAGTGAGATCTGAGCTGATTTACTCACACATTGTTTTTCTGAAACATTTTACATTTTAACATCCTCGTTTCCTCCCAAACTAATTTTTCTACTGTATCCATTTTTTTTTTTTTTTTTGCTGACTATTATGAAGGTTCTGTTTAGAATAATTAAGGTTGACTCATTTGTAGCACAAATGGATTTGTATTTTTATTGTTTGTTTGTTGTTGTTGTTGTTAAAGTTTTCCAGATTTTGCAGTAGAGATCTATACTTTAACTTTCATTATTTCATAGTTACAGCGCCCTCTTGTGTCAAACATATAAACGTACTTTAATCTAAAATGTGATGCTTTGTAAGGAAAAGATTAAAATTGAGGTTATTTGTTGAAAACATCATATTTTAAGAGTTATTTTCACTGGTTTAAATGGACATCACTACAGCTTATCCACATTTGTTTAAATGTTTGTTCTTCAACATTTGTCATTCAATATTAATATACTGCAGTCATTTGGTTCTTTGGTTAAAACATTTCTATTCTGTTTTCAGCACTAAAACATGAACACAATCAATAAAACATGTGGAGAGATTCAGACTGAAGAAGGGTTTGAATACAGACTTCAGTCTAATATACTGAATCAAACCAGTGATGACTGTGAGCAGAGCTGGTATTCAGAGGTGAGTGTGTGTTTTTGTCCTCAAACCACACCATGACACACATATACTTGTATATGTGGTTTACGGGGACTCTCCATAGGCGTAATGGTTTTTATACTGTAAAAACTGTACATTATATCGCCCTACACAACCCCTAAACCTATCCATCACAGGAAAATGTATGCGTTTTTGAATTTCAAAACACTCTTTAGTATGTTTTTTAAGCCACTCAGTTTACGATACAGGAACTGTCCTCATAAACCATGTTTACGTGCTGACGTGAATCACAGAGTGCTGATATTTGATATTGTGATTCAACATTTTGACGGCACGAGTGTGTAAATAAATAAGAAATAACAACGGAGTGTCTTTAATACCCTCTTTTGTGCAGAACTAGGCCTATTTCCTTCCGCCACACATTCAAGTTTACAGTTTAACAGATGCGTTACTAATTCTAAAACATTACCTCAGAACTACTAATGAAGTAACGTTAAATTGCTTCATTGTATTAGTGTGTTATCACTGTATTCTGTGTAGAGCATTATGACAGAGAGATGACATTCGGTAATGGTGCTGGATTCGTTGGTTTTGCCATAACCATGTGATCTGTGACGTCTGAAGCTTAATTCTCTCAGAACCACATTACTGCATCGCTGTTATATGATTTGTTATTTTGCTGTTATTATGATTTGTTATATGATGCTAATTGTTTTTACTGTTTTTTCCTTTTCTTTTAAGCATTTAATAAAAAAAAAAAACATTACTGCATCGCATTCTGATTCAAATAACGCAAACCTCCTGCCATTCACTTCTTTGATAAGAACAAATTATAGGCCTACTACGAATACATATTTATGTGTAGTTTTGTGCATGTTCAGTTTGTATTAATCCCCATTCACAAGCATTTCAATGGGCTTTTCCACTATAATATTCAGTTATTTTGATCATATGCCTACATTAGACTTTTCCATATTTTCATAAATTTATTCTCAGACTCATTTGTTCATACATTGTGTAAGTAGAATGAAACATGAAAGACTGATATTTCTATAGACTAAATATTTTTATTTCTTTATTTATTAAACTGATGTATTATGATATTTCTCCAACAATTACTGGGTTATCTGGGATGCAAAGGCAGCTTCTTGTGATGCTGTTAGTGTGCACCATGTTGAACAGGTTCAAGCAATAAACCATTTTATGATACAGTTGAGGGGAAAGCCTCAGTGTTTTGCAAAACTTAATTTTAACATCAACCAGTCCCTTTCAAAATAAAAGTCTGTTGGGACTGAATCATTAAGACTTTGCTGCCATCTAATGGCGAGTTAATGCAACTTTCACTGAAATCCATGCAACGAACAATATTTAGCAATACCAAATACGGCATATTTTTTAGGCCTATATAAAATAATATTTATTGAAAAACTTTTAAATGAACAGCGATTCGCCATTATAAAAGACAATAGGAAATAAACACAATCATACAATTCAGTTAAACATAGGCTACATAAGCAGCGCTCTAGAACAGGATTTAAGTTAAATAGAGCCTAAATATAAAATTATGAAAGTTAACTTAGCCTATTTGCACATTTGAGGTCTAAATAACTACATTCTTGCCTAAAAAAAACTCTTAAAACTACATTCGTTATTTGCAAAAATATGGTGGATTTGCTCAACCGCCATGAGAGTCGCTGCAAGCGGAGTGACACAAACGCTGAAATGGTTCCAGTGCTGATAATAAAGTTTTGTACAGCTGGAGACGGCTCTCAGCCAATCAGATTCAATGAGTGGGTTTATGGATAGTGTAGTGAAGAAGCATAGTATATCAAGTCGTAATTTAGTCTCATATAAAACATCTTGATTTTGTGCGGCCCAACTAATTTTACTATCTTTGTAAGGACATTTGGTCATTTCTAACCAAAACATTTCTGTCCTTAGACTACACCATCATACTCACTCAGATACAATACTTGATCCTCTTGTGTTTGATTTGTTCAGGACGGGCGTCTGTTAGCAGATCCATCAGATCCACACAAACTGATGTATCCTGTGACGTCTGTAAAATCTGATCGACTCGTCACGTCTCACTGTGTGGATGAACTTCGTTATGAGATTCAGTGTCATTCTAAAAGAGTAAATCAACTCAATCTCTCTCAACATTCATCTGTTTTCATATTTAAACACAGAAATGATGATCATGTTCTTTTGATTTAATTATGAATCATTAGAGCTGCAGTTCAAGATGAACACAATAAACTCACACAGTAATGAATCCTTCATTAACACTAAACACTGCTCTGATGATTCTTTCTTTCATTTCAGATCACACATGAGACCATGTTCAGAGGTGAGAGACACTTCAGTAAAATACATCAATCTGTCCTGATTCAGATCAGACTCTGTGTTGAAGTGAATCTGTCCTGATTCAGATCAAACTCTTGTGTTGAAGTGAATCTGTCCTGATTCAGATCAAACTGTGTTGAAGTGAATCTGTCCTGATTCAGATCAAACTCTGTGTTGAAGTGAATCTGTCCTGATTCAGATCAAACTCTGTGTTGAAGTGAATCTGTCCTGATTCAGATCAAACTCTGTGTTGAAGTGAATCTGTCCTGATTCAGATCAAACTCTGTGTTGAAGTGAATCTGTCCTGATTCAGATCAGACTCTGTGTTGATGTGAATATGTCCTGATTCAGATCAAACTCTGTGTTGAAGTGAATATGTCCTGATTCAGATCAAACTCTGTGTTGAAGTGAATCTGTCCTGATTCAGATCAAACTCTGTGTTGAAGTGAATCTGTCCTGATTCAGATCAAACTCTGTGTTGAAGTGAATCTGTCCTGATTCAGATCAAACTCTGTGTTGAAGTGAATCTGTCCTGATTCAGATCAGACTCTGTGTTGAAGTGAATCTGTCCTGATTCAGATCAAACTCTTGTGTTGAAGTGAATCTGTCCTGATTCAGATCAAACTGTGTTGAAGTGAATCTGTCCTGATTCAGATCAAACTCTGTGTTGAAGTGAATATGTCCTGATTCAGATCAAACTCTGTGTTGAAGTGAATCTGTCCTGATTCAGATCAAACTCTGTGTTGAAGTGAATCTGTCCTGATTCAGATCAAACTCTGTGTTGAAGTGAATCTGTCCTGATTCAGATCAGACTCTGTGTTGATGTGAATATGTCCTGATTCAGATCAAACTCTGTGTTAAAGTGAATCTGTCCTGATTCAGATCAGACTCTGTGTTGAAGTGAATCTGTCCTGATTCAGATCAGACTCTGTGTTGAAGTGAATCTGTCCTGATTCAGATCAAACTCTTGTGTTGAAGTGAATCTGTCCTGATTCAGATCAAACTGTGTTGAAGTGAATCTGTCCTGATTCAGATCAAACTCTGTGTTGAAGTGAATATGTCCTGATTCAGATCAAACTCTGTGTTGAAGTGAATCTGTCCTGATTCAGATCAAACTCTGTGTTGAAGTGAATCTGTCCTGATTCAGATCAAACTCTGTGTTGAAGTGAATCTGTCCTGATTCAGATCAGACTCTGTGTTGATGTGAATCTGTTCTGATTCAGATCAAACTCTGTGTTGAAGTGAATATGTCCTGATTCAGATCAAACTCTGTGTTGAAGTGAATCTGTCCTGATTCAGATCAGACTCTGTGTTGAAGTGAATCTGTCCTGATTCAGATCAAACTCTGTGTTGAAGTGAATCTGTCCTGATTCAGATCAGACTCTGTGTTGAAGTGAATCTGTCCTGATTCAGATCAAACTCTGTGTTGAAGTGAATCTGTCCTGATTCAGATCAAACTGTGTTGAAGTGAATCTGTCCTGATTCAGATCAGACTCTGTGTTGAAGTGAATCTGTCCTGATTCAGATCAAACTCTGTGTTGATGTGAATCTGTTCTGATTCAGATCAAACTCTGTGTTGAAGTGAATCTGTCCTGATTCAGATCAAACTCTGTGCTGAAGTGAATCTGTCCTGATTCAGATCAAACTCTGTGTTGAAGTGAATCTTCTGTAAGTGAATCATGATGATTATGAATGTGTTTTTCAGTGTTTAATGACACAGACTCCAGCAGCGGATCGACGCAAACTCCAGATTCACGTGAGTTCAGATGATGAAAGATCACATATAAGAAACACCAAAGTTTAGAGAAAGAGAAGAAATTTTTTAATATATAGTTGATTCATTCAGATGATTGTATTGTGTTGTTGATTGTCTAGATCAGATCTGATTTTATTTTGTATGGCTTGTATAGATCAGTTCTGGTGGATTTCTGCTCTTTTCTTCATCACTGTTGTTCTTCTGCTCTTGATCTGTTTCATGCTGCGTAAAAGGATCTTCAGGTGAGTCACGAGTGATTCATTGTGTTTTAAAATAGTCATGGAAACTAAATTATGAGTCTGACTTTATAAGTGAAAATATTATTTATCATTTTACTTTATCAAACCATGGAATATCTGACATGAAGTCATATTAAATGAAGAAATCAGTGTAGAAAATACTTTGAATATAACAGTATAATGATCAGATTAAATCTGTTTTCAGCTGTGTTTCGAGAGCAGTGACACGAATCTTCCAGCACAGTGATTCAGAAAACAGGTGAGTGAATCAAACTGAGAGAAAGAAAGGCTTGAAGTGAGTTTGAATCACATGATCATTTCTGAATCAGATGGATGATGTTTTAAGTGTCAGTTCAGACTCTGTGAATGTATCTGAATGTGTTTCTCTCAGGGATCCTGAAGCTGGAGTCCAGATGAAGATCAGATCTGATGCTCCTGATTCACTGAATCAATCTGAATCTGAGCAGTTAAACGGCTCAGTGTCCAGAGCATGATCAGTGTGAATCAGCTCAGGTCATGATTCACTCAAACTCAGGGCTGAACGTCACTGTGATCTTTGACATTATGAGCTTCTCAACTCTGTTCATCCCTCATCTTTTAACGCCGCAACATTTTAAAGACTCGATCTGAGACCCTGCTGATCTTAGACACTCCCATAAATTCTGTTTTTAAATGATATATTCATCATTTCATCTTCATCAGCTGTTCTTCATCATGTCACAGACAGATCAGTGAAACACTTTCAAACATGTTATGGAGATTTTTATGAGCTCAGAGACGTTAAAGCATTTGTTCTGTAAACTTACTGACACGCAGATCTCTATAAAACTGCCTTGAAGTAATGTGTACTGAGAAAATAATACAAATACATTCATGACACGGGAAACAGAATCCATTTCAACCATTTACAGTCAATCACATTTAAACCATTTATTCACTCATTCTCATTTACCCATTTATACTATTTATATATTTTGTATTGTTGTATTTCTTGCTCTTGTACCACAGTAAAATCAGCAGTGTAAAAATTGCAGTGTTAAATGTTATTAATTCCAAAAGAGTTGAATTAACAACCTACAGTGCTAATGAGTTCTGCTTTTCAGTGTAGTTACAGGGTGTTAAATTATGTGATTTTATTTTTACACTTAAAGTGTTAAAAAAAGCGCCAATTTGTCTTGACTCCGCCCCTATATGACTGTTGCCTTTTAAGAAGATGAGTCGACAACGCCATTTTCTTCATGCGACTGAGACGGTAAGTGTGATTGCGTTCTCTCTTTCTCTAAAATTAAAAAGTAAATAAAATTGTGTCAGCATTATTAGTAAAAAAATATAAATGGAGTTGGACAAATTTGAAAATTACTAACTGCGCGTGTTTTTGTCAGGAATGCTCCTTAAAGTTCATAGACTTGCAGAAGTACATGAAGTTTCTGACGTCGATTCCAAACTTTCGGATTTCCTGGATGAAGGTAATTTTATAAAATAAATTAGTAGTTAGTCCTGTGCTGACATTGTATTTTTAGTTCCTTGGATTTTGGTTTGTTCACAGCCTTCGTGAAGTTCGGCATTCCCGCCTCTAGTCAGGCCGAGGCGAAGCTTTTCGACGAGTCTGTAACTGAAGTGGACGAGGATGTCTTTGGGGAAGTTCTGAAGCAGCCAGATTTGGGCGTTTTTCTGCTCCGATTGGAGAATTTGTCAAATGGTAAATTTATATTTACTTTGAAAGCGTTAAGTGCGGTATTGCTTTGTGTCTAGTCTTTGTGTGAAGTCTGTAAAAGTAGAACTGAAACGCGTTTTTTTTGTGACTCATAACGTCACTCATTTAAAAAGTTATAGACCACTTTGGAGCAGACGTCACAATGACGTCACTTGCAGCTGCGCGCGCATAGTGGTTGCAGAAAAATAGCGGCAGCAATTGGAGGAAAATGTGCAAAATCCACAGAATAAGAGAAAAATGTTTTGTTGTGCCTCTGGATGTTGGAATCGGAATGCAAAAAATATAGTCTTCATTTTTAAAGAAAACCATCGTTGAAAACGTCCTTTGAAGCTAAACAGAGACGTTTCACAGACTGGACTGATGACACCCGCAAGGATTAGTCTACTATTAAAGCAGGAATTTGATGTAAACAGTAAGTCTACATAATATTCACATATTCAGTTCAGAGGGCATACATACATAGCAGTTACAGCATTGAAATAATATTTAAACCTATAACATTTCACATAGATAACTTTTAAACAGTCTATACAATTTTAATTTCACAATTCTGACTTTTTTCTTGCATTTGCGTGTTTATTACTCCCAGTTCGGACTTTATTACTCGCAATTGTGAGTTTATTTCACAATTCTGAGGGGAAAAAAGTCAGAATTGCGGGATAAAATGCAATTCAGAAAAGACAGAATAACGAGTATATCTCACAATTCTGTTTTTCTTTGTAAGAAATGTGAGATATAAACTCAGATTTGCGAGAAATAAAAGTCAGAATTGTGAGATATAAACTCGAAATTAACTTTTTATTCTTTTAATTCGTGACTTAAACAAAAACAAAACAAAAAACAAAGTTGTACGCGTCAAGAGGCACTCTTTTAGCTTCTCCTGAGTATAGGCTATACACTTGAGGTGTCAATCAGGTAAATATATATCTCTGGCCACTGGATGCTTGGCCATTTCGTTTCGTCATTTAACCACTGACAAGGTGCTATGGCAAACGGATCCGTAAGCTGTATCCCACTCGGTAATGTTAATTTTTTTAAATAACAGTGCTTATCGCTGGGTGAAGCTGCTGTGATATGCCGACAACATTTAAAAAAAAAATAACAAATCAAAATATTCTATAATGTTTCTAAATCTTACCTACTTTGAACCGCTTCGTCGTAACTCTCGTCGTACTGGTTATCACTCCCGGGTTTTCTGCAACCATGATGCGCGCGCATCCCGAATGTTTACAAACATTAAATAGGCCTATAGGCCCCGGGTATAGGCCTAACGTTACTTCATTTTCTGTCGTGAAACGTTAATGCTGTAAACGACATGAATTTTGTTTGTGTAAGTTTCGTTTTTATACTGAAAATCATATCTGTCTCGTGTCGTCATATATGCGTCAGACACAGTCGCGCTGCTGTCAAGTTTTCTTACATGAGAACTACGTTCATGCGAACATTGTAAAAGTGTTTTAAATCTTAAACTGTAATTCCCAAAAGTTTTCCAATTCCAGCCGTTATTTTAGTGCGCACTGGCATTCGAGGTGAAATCGTTCTTTGCTATCATACAACATGTTATTAAATGTAGAAATACAGGGTGCGTCTCAATCAGCTCCCTAGCTCCCGACCCGAGCTCGTGTACACGAATTCGGGCACTGGTAAGGACAGTAACGGACGCTGGCTCACTACACATTGGGACACTTGACTCTATTTCCGGCGACGTGACAATAAATCAGATTAAATTAAATACTAAATAAATGAGTGTTTCAGTCCTCCACATGAATGTTGCCAAGGTCATTAACTCTAACAGTAATTTAAAATCCTTAAAAAGTTTATATTAATTATCCTACAAGTTGACATCAGTGCTATATTATTTTATTTAGTTTATTTAGTTTTCAGCTTATTCAAAATTGAGCATAATCAAAATTGTTTTACCATATTGAAAGTCCAAATTTAAGTTGTAGTGCTTTACTTAATTTATATTTCGTTATTGAATAATGTCTCAACTTAATTTTTGAAACCTTTTTTTCAATAGAATTAGCAAATACCCCTGCAGTGTCCAGTGAAGGAAGCTCCTCTGAGACTGCAAACTATGAATCTGATGACAGTTATTCTGAGTGGCGGAACCCCTTCAAGAAAGCAGCAGAGAGCCGAAGATGAAGCTAGAATTGTGAGTTGCATTTTATATAATATATATATATATATATATATGTCACAGTCATTTTCCACCTGGCTACCACCATAAGTATATTTCAAAACTTTTTGGAAACATTGCTAACTCTTTAATAAATTATACTAAACCACAAAAAGTTAATAAAAGAATCTGGCAAAGTCGACATCCAAATGGAGTCAGAACAATTGGATCTCAATACGTCTTGTGTGAGTTTACACATGTACTGAGCTTTGTGACTACACAATCATGTTAACAGAATGGTTCTTGAGAGGTTGTCGTTGATTGTACTATGTAACTGTTTGCAGCTGGTCCAAACAATTCTGCAGGCTAAACCTGGTGGGGATGCAATCATCAGAGAGTACCAAAAAACCAGAAGCTTGACTGACAGCACCAGGAGGAAGATGATCAAGATTCTTACTGCAGATAACTGAAAATCATAGGTAACACTTGATTCAAGTATTCTGTATTCTACATCCAGGATTGCCTTGGTCATGGAAAACTTAAAATATCAAGAAATTATAAATTATTTCTAGTCCTTGAAAACGTAAAGGTTGTGTGTTTGTCTGACTTCAGCAGAACACAAATGAAGATTTTATAAAAATCTGAGCTCTGTTAGATCTTTAAAGGTTTAGTTCACCCAAAAATGAAAATTCTGTCATTATTTACTCACCCTCATGTCTTTCCAAAGTAGGGATGTTCATTTTCATGACCGACATCCGACGCTCATTAACCGACCATTAACTGTTAACTGATAAGATTTGAATGTTAACTTAGTTTTAAAGAAAAATAGATTTGACAAGTGTCTGTGACAATCACTACAGTATATAGTGCAATACAGTGCAGTGTCCGTTCTCGGAGCATATAAGCCCTGCCCGTGTAACCCGTGCGGCTCGCTTGTGCCCAGCGTGATGTGCGGCTAGCGACACCGGGTATTAAAACTTGGTCTGCGTTGTGTTACGTTGTGTGGATGTAGAAATCAGACACGGGACAGCAGGCAGCCGATTCACTGGATCTTTTTACTGAATCAATAGAGAAAAAAATAAGCAGCCTCAGTTCGAGTGGCCCTTATAACACTCTCTTCCATCGAATCACAGTTCAAAAGGGCGGAAGAAAACATGAACATAAGAAAAATATATAGAAAACATACCTGAATCAATAGAGAAAAAAATAAGCAGCCTCAGTTCGAGTGGCCCTTATAACACTCTATAAAACAAATATGGTGCGCCTCCATTACCATGTGCTTGTTTCACATAAAAGACAGAAATATACCTCAAAGAATGTAAAATAACAAAAATAATCCCAAGGATANAAATGTGTATTTACAACTTACCAGGTAGCCCAATCTCCTCACCGACACTCTTCCAAGCGAGGTCCTTTTTATTCCTGTCTGAAGTATGAACTTGTGTCATAAATCTCTGGGTGACTGCTCACTGATAATATCAGTCGTTCCTCCATTTTGAATGAGTGACTCCGGGCGGGCCTGCCGCCACAGCAGCAAGCAGGCTCCTGATTGGTTAACGCGGCGCGCATTTACGACAAAGTTCAAATTTTTCAACTCGGGCGTCAGACGCGAATTCGCGTCAAACGCGTAAATGCACAAAAAGCACCATTTGTGCGAATGAGGCGAATTCGCGTCTTCCGCGCCGCGCTAAACGCCTCATTCGCGCCGCGAGACCTCCAGACGCGCGTAAACGCGTCTTTACATTGAAATCATTCGCGCCAGACGCTCTATTCGCGTTTGGTGTGAACACAGCATAAGACTGACAGACGGCAACGGTTGGAGTTAAAAATCATCATTTGTGTTTGACTGAAGAAACAAAGTCACCTACATCTTGGATGCCCTGGGGGTAAGCAGATAAACATCAAATTTTCATTTTTGGGTGAACTATCCCTTAAAAGAGTAAAACGCTCACCTCTAAAATCAGCTCAGACATCCGCCACTCAGTTAGCTTATCAGCGACAAAGCTGTCCATTTAAAAAGACCTGGAGAAAACAATAGAGGTTAGCAACAATTTGAAGACTTGACACACTTCTTTAACTCTGACTACTTAAGCCCGTAGAGCACTGTATAATATGATAAGCACAGCGTAGCTGGTTAAAGGGCATATTGCAGGTTAGAGCTTTAGTGATTCAATGTGTAGAAAAATAATGTATGAAATATATTTTTTTGAAAAACACGCATAAATACGCTACATAGGCTTCTGGAGTCGTTTTTTGTGAGAGAATTTTACTTCCGCATCTGAAAATGCCAAATCGGACGTGACGTCACTGAAGGGAACGCGATCAATGGATCGCAATGACAGTTCGGATGCTGAGGAAATTGTAAATGCTTATTTATACTCGTATAACTAATCACAGCCATACAATTAGCCTGCTATGTGGTCAAGAGAGCAGGGACAGGCCAGAATTAGACAGAATAACGGTCAAAAGAGACAAATTGAGCTGTTGTGTGAGGAGAAGCAGTGGAGAACAGGACAGAGACCGGTGTTAGCTTATAGATATAACGTTAACGACATGTGCTCAGATCACAATATTGTACAGATTATTATCATGAATCAGGCAATAGCAAAGCTATTGGTCATCTAGGAGTAGGCCTAACTGATTACTAATAACAGAAACGAATAAACTTTGATCAGGCGTATGTCACACGCGTTAATATCCGTCCACACTAACGTTACGTGATATAGCCGTTTCTCATCACGACTGATTTGGTAGTTAGCAAATGTAATAATCAAACACAAAACTTAAAATGTGCACCGTAAGTCTTCATCGAGCTGCATCTCTGACGGATCCGTGATCATGTCTCCCGCCGGCGGCCAAACATATAGTGTTAACTTACTGTATGTATTTCATGTTATCCTTTATTCATTAATTCTGTGTTATGAGTTATTCCGTGCCCATTCACTGATTGTGTGAGGATGTATGACGCCGTGATTATGTAGTTGTGTGAACTTGAATGTATATATAAGTTTACATACATGGCATGCATTGGAGTATTTACATTACCAGCACATCATTCAAAACTGTTTTGTGTGAGTGTGAGACTGTATTCATGTGTACATAATTTGTATTCATCAGTGTTGAAATTGATTCAAGTAAAAACGGTGAAGAAGCATAGCGTGTGTAAGTTTATTCATTTAATATAATCATTTACAGAAGTATTACAATGTACTCCAACATATCGCCAGGATGATAATCCTCCAGTCTAAAATGAACGCGTTTTTCGACGCAGATGCAGAGGTGAAGTCCCGTCTCTTCACCTGCACAAAACAAACCCCGGCACAGAAGATAGCAGCGTAGTTTTTCTTGTTAGTAAACCTCTGTACTCGATGTCCTGACAGGCTGAAGTTTGTGCAACCTCCACAAACACAATAATTTACCATTACGATGATAAATAGAATACAAAAACTACCGAAAACACACTGATTCACGGCCGCTGTTGCTAAATACCAATATATTCTGCACTGAATCAACACAGAGCTCTGCGAACATCTCCCTATAGTGACGTAAAATGACGCGACGCTGAAAAAAAAGCGGTTTTTAGAGAGACCTTCACTTTATCTACTAAATTAATGCCCTTATGTCTCGCAAAACATTTTTAAACCCTGCAGTACCTTTTTATATGGTATTTTTGTACAAGGTTATATATTCATCTCGAAAAAAATGTTAAACCTGCAATATGCACTTTAACATAACTCAACTATTGTGTTGCCTCGTCGCTCTAGCCGCGGCTAAAGGGGGTCGCACACCGGAAGAGAAGCTTATTTAAAATTCAAACACATTATTCTCTATGAGTGTACACACACCGGCGGCGCCATTCGGCGTCTGTCCGCGGCGCCCAGCAACGGTTCAGGACCTTGTTCAAAATCCTGCAGCGCCACAGAGCGCCATGTACATAGATTTATATTAAATTTACACTTATTTGTCTCAAATCGTCATTAATGTATATACTGACTTCACCATGTGCTGCAATATAAAGTTAGTTTTACATTAATTTACAGAAATCAGCTGCATGAATAAAAATTGCTGATGTTATTGTATTTTCAGGTGATATTCTCAATTCATTCAGTTAACGGACGCTCTGAGGTAAAGTGTTCAGACTGCAGACTCAGCAACGGTTATATTTAATTATACAGTACAATCATAACATAGTACTGACATTATCTTAATTTCATAATGTCCTTAAACATAACAATATTGCTGGCCATAAACTGAGAAAGTATGCGATACCTCGAGTTGTCCTAGACGCGGCGCGGCGCTTCTCGTCCGGTGTTCGACCCCCTTAACGCGGCATGAAGTCGCCACTAGCTGCACTGTACCTGTCGTATTATTACCAGTATTATAACAATGAGATAAGTACAGCACAGTTTATGGAAAATAGAATTAAAGACCGTGTAAAGTAAATTCAGTCATTTTCTTCTAAACACATTAAATGGGTCATACGTTTCTCAACGATGTGTAAAAAGCATTTCAACCATTTTGACACCTAATTTCATGAACTTATCGTTATTTGTAATCATTCAAATGAGGCTGGGTGGTTAATAACACTTTCTTATTTAGTCTGACAAACTCAAAACACATATTTATATTGACTTTACACGGACTTTAAACTAGTTAGATGTTGTCGCGATATCCGCAGGCGGCTACATGCTAACCACAGAATTACCACGGTAAGCCATGGTCATTTTTTCAACAAATAGTGCTAAAATAGCAACGGGGACATGGACACAGAAAAGTTTACGTTACATTGACACTGAAAATACTTGCTTACCTTGAATACGCGACGAAGTTGCACCGAAGAAGCCCAGACCAAAACGGATCGAGTGCGTTCAAGTTCAAGTGACGGTTGTTTCAAACGACTGTTGTGAGAAAATTCCAGAACAACAGCAGGGGGCGGGGGGAAGGGGCGTTAACCCAGAACATGGGTTACTCTTTGAAAAATAACCCAGAAACCTAAACAACCCAGGAATTGGGTCAAAATATTAGCCCTGTAACCCAGAAAATGGTTACTCGCTGAAAAAATAACCCATAATTTTAACCCAACACAAATAACCCAGAAAATGGGTTAAAGAAATAACCCAGGAGTTTTTAGAGTGCAGCTCAGTGGTCGGAGTCGCGCGTTCATGTCTTTTGGGGGCGTGGAGTGAATGGAAATAATGAGCTGTCTTTAAAACAGTCGTGAGAGGTCTACAGACACTCGATTTTTATACTTTCTTTTTCAGAGTACTTACATTTTAATTATGTATTGATATATAAATAAAGTTTAAACAAATTTTGAAAGAAAGTTTTTTATACATTTTTTACCTACCCTGCCTTTAATGTGAATTGTCTGTATTAGTGTTTTATATTTTATTTTCTTGGATGTATGCTTTATTTAGAATTGTCCACTATATGTTCACAGTCACTTTGAGAAAATGTGTATTCAGCAGAGTTGCAAAGCTTGTCCTGCTGACTTCTAATGCGACATCGATGGACTGTATGCTGATAAGCCTTTTTGGTGCTGTTTTCCCCAGTCTTGTCCCAGGCCCAGTAAATCAACTCTGAGTGACGATCCACCTGATCTCAGTGTGAATTATTCCACCCAACACACACACAGTTATTTAATATATGTATTTATGTGCTAGGGATGTGACGGTATCAAATTTTCATGTTGCAATTAATTGCTGAAGCTTTTATCACGGTATACGGTATTATCACAATATTGAAATAAGTTGCAAAAAAAGTGTTGTTGTAGTATAACAGGTTTAAGAACTTTTTTTGTAATAAGAAAAAAAAAAAAAAAAAACTCTGAATACAATACACAAAAAATATATAAAGTAAAATTTTCAAACAGATTAAAGTGCAAAATAATTATTATAAAGAACAACAGGTAACACTTTACAATAAGGTCTCATTATTTAATGCATTAACTAAGATTGAGCAATGGCTACATTTGTTACAGAAAGTTTTTTTTTTTTTTTTGTTAATGTTAGTTAAGAAATACAACTGATCATTTTAGGTCCATTAAATATGTTCTTTTGATTTTAGTAATGTTATTAAACAGTAACTAAAAAATTAACATTAACTAAGAATAATGAATGCTTTATAAGTATTTTTCATTGTCAGTTTGGTAATAATGAATTAACTTATGAAGCCGTATGTCTCAAAGTTTTACTGAACAATAACAAATAATCAGAACATTTCTAATCATTAGGTTATGTTGTAGTCCAGATTAAAATATATGTTTGAGCAAAGTCCCTTTAAGACAAGTCATTTCACTCGGCGGCCATCTTTGAAACGCCTCTTGGATATTCAAGTGCAGCTCCTATCTCTTTGAATGGGGAAACATCAAATTCTCCAAAGCTGTTTGCCAAGCTTTTGATTAAATTTAATATTTGAAATCACCAATGAAATTGGACGATTTTTTTTTTCAAACGCTGGAATCATGACAAAAAAAAACCTGTATTTTTTAGGCTGGATCAAGCTAATGCACATGCGCAGACATAAATGCGTCTCTTGTGCCTCATTTCGGAGGCACGCATCTGACTGTTTCTATAGAAACCGGTGCTTCTAACAGCCGCTGCAGTGACGATGACTTTACCAGTCAGCGATTGGCTCTTATTTAGAAGGCGGGACTTATTCCGCCATATTGTGCGTTTCACTTTCTATGGAGTCAAATTAATGTCAATGCCAAGTTTTGCAAAAGAAAATAAAGTTTTGCAAATGAAAATTAAAGTATTCAGGAAAATAAATTTGCTTTTTGCAAACAAAAATAAAGAATTGCAAAAGAAAATAAAGTATTGGGAGAGAAAAAATGAAGTTTTGCAAACAAAAATAAAGAATTGCAAAACAAATGAAACAGCGCAAAAAGCAATGATTTTGCAATACATACTTTCCATGGTCATATCTATTAATTTATTTGCAACGCTGCTTTTATTTTGCGTGTCAGTCTAGTTTGAGCTTGCAATGCCGTCTTCCCTTTGCACTTCATTTTTCGGTGCGTCTCGCTTTGTGGCACTGTTTTGATGTGGGGTGGAGTCATGGGACCGGGGCGTGTACAAGATGCCTCCCTGGAAGTGACGTCATCGGCCCGAGACGCAGCTCACTGATCCAGGTACTGTCATGATGAGCAGAGGCTTGCGAGTGGATCGTTTCTTTTTATTCAATAGCATTAAAACATGCATGTTTTCGTTTTATTAACCCTATTAACAAATGTATATGTGTATTAGTAGTGTTTTCTCAAGTTAAAGAAGTTGTTACCATGAACATCTAGCGTTTATTTCTCTCGATGTGTACACTTTCATAGCATTAAAATGTGTATTGTTTCATTTGGTTAACTGCATGTGTATTAACAGCATTTGTTTAAAATCTCTTAACCTGTGGGAGGATGCCAGCGCACAGAAGCGTTCTTTGTGCACATTAGCACAAGCCGAAGCCGAAACCGAAGAATGAAAAAGGGAAAACGTTTTTACTAGTAACAATTGAATTAGAGAGCTCTCTAGTGGAATTGTAGAGCTCTGCAATTGGATTATTACTAGTAACAATTGAATTACAGAGCTCTGCAACTGAATTCTTACTAGTAATAAATGAATTGCAGAGCTCTCTAATTGGAATTGTTACTAGTAAAAACTGAATTATAGAGCTCTACAATTCAGTTGTTACTAGTAAGAATACAATTGCAGAGCTCTATAATTCAATTAGAGAGCTCTACAATCATAATTGTTACTAGTAAAAAATGAATTATAGAGCTCTCTAATTGTAATTGTTACTAGTAAAAACTGAATTAGAGAGCTCTTTAATTTAATTGTTACTAGTAAAAATATAATTACGACGAGTAACGCTGGAACGTTTTTATGCTGAAACGGCCTTCCATACATCCATGCTTTCAACAAAAAACAAACTTCCGCAGGTATTTACGCCCCCTCCCTCTCCCCTTAGCTCTCAGACTCAAACACATTGGTTCCTGTTCCTAAGCATTTATTTATTGCACGGCTTCTTCTTCTGAATATAAAATTATATGTTTAATTTGGATTCCCCTAAATTATATTAAAATGTTGTCCCTCTGCATGACTGCAAGCTTCTATGTTTTATCCTATTACTGTAGGCCTAATGTAATATGAAGCCAGGTTGCGTTTTTGTGTGTTGGCTTTATTTCGTTCTTCATTTTCATTGAGGGTGCAAAATTATTAATTTATTATTGTGTTAGCCTAATTCATGCATTATTTTGTCATATATATATATATATATATATATATATATATATATATATATATATATATATATATATATATATATATATACAATCTATTATTAAATGTATGTTTGCTAATTTGAAATATCTGTCCCATGTATTCATTTCATTCAGTACTTTGTTTATAAACCTACTGAAACAGATACTGCACCGTATAAAATCAACTTGTTTATCTTATTTATCATCCTAAGAGTTTAAAAAGCCTTAGAAACACTTAGACACAATTATTTTGTTTTGCTCTGTTGAATTGGAGTTTAACTTGCCTATATTGCTCCAAAGAAAAGTTGTTTTGGAGTGCTTTAACATTAATGTGATTTGTAGGTATAGCAAATACTACATTACATATACAGAAACAACCCCAGACACACATTAATCTAATACTCACAAATAATAATGTGGTCCTAAAATAAATGGTCCCCATTTGGACCTTGATACAGCTAGCAATGTGAGACTTTAAGCAGCCGTTTCAGCACCAGAACAGCTTCCGGGTGGAAAAAATTGACCTAAAATGGTCAAATTAGTTTGGGTTTGGTATATCCATGTTCAGGAAAACAAATGGTTCCAATTATTTCAAATACAGTGTATCTAAGACACCCATAGCCCATGTTGTGGCAAAATAGTTTTTGGAGAATCTGTAGTTACTGCCTTTTTTCTTGGTATGGTGTCACGTTTTTGGTAAGTAATACAAAGCAATAATACAGTAACTGCAAAATAGGGGTAAAATATCAAATTAAATATGAGGATTGATATGTACAAAGAATAAGCTAATATAAAGTAACATAACAGCAACATGTCCAATAATCTACCTACAACTACTTAGGCTGGATGACAGGATAACTTTTAAGTCATTTTTCTCAGTTCTGCACTCTGCGTAGTTACTGCCTTTTTGCTTTGTAGGGCAGTATAGGCCTATTGTAGTTATATAAAATATTCACAGGCAGATTAGCTTTATGTATTTCCCCGGCGTCGAAATCAGGCACATATAAATGTCAGGAAACACGACTCCTGGCTGCATGTCAATGGATTAGGTTTATTTGACAAGTTGTAAGAAACACTTTTGAGCCCAACCTTTAGTGTAATCGTTTGTTTTACTCGCGTTTTCGCAGTTTCCCATATTAAATCCAGTCATGCAGCAGGTTCTTTTGCCACTCGGTCCAGCTGAGGGAAGGCGTTCCGGTAGGGAAAGTGACGTCGATGCATACCCTCTATACGAGTGACACGTCTTGTGTTATTCTATAGTCTTTGGTTTGAGCAAAAGCTTAGAACTCAAGAGCCGACACTTTGATACTTTTTCGGTAACAGCCACTAGATGACACTTCGATAGCGTGGCTGCCATTATGGGCTGAAAATACTAACTGGACCATATCCTTCACATCTTACACACTCAAAATCTGTGAATTTCACTGCCAAATCAGAAGCGCAATAGAACAGTTTTTTTAAAATTAAGTCACCAGTAAATTGTATGGCTCCTACAGTAAATGTTTGTCTTATGTTTTATTTTACCAGTTGTGGAATCCAACCATTCAACCATCTGAGGTAACGTAGTTAGCCTACTTTATTGAGTATTTCCATTTTATGCAACTTCACACATTTATTAATAGTAAATTAATAATTCATACATTTAAGATCATCATGTTTGCAGCGATCAATATATTTTAGACCTAGTGAAGTAATAGTAATAATATCTAGGTCTGAATTTAAATAAATGTATTGTATGTTTTAATGGATCACGCTACAAACATAATGATCTTATAATACATGATGCATTGCTGTGTCCGTTATCGCATAATTCACACTTTTTGACACTTTTGCTTTAACGGTCATTAGACAACACTTGATTTAAATCAAGCTGTTATATTCATGTATTTATTGTCCAACATTCCCAATTTTTCTGATGCATGTCCTTAATTTAATTTCATATGTTGGTAATAATTCAGTGTTTATAAGCCTTTTAAAGAATTTTAACCCAAACTGACTGGGTTTCTAGAGAGCAAGGTTTTGTGAAAAAAAGTGGAAGACTTAAACACAAAATGTGTAAAATAAACTTTAAAAAGGATTTGATGATCACTAGTGATAGTATTTTATTCTGTGTTTTTAACAAAACAGCTGATACTGCCATAGAAGAGTCATTCTACGAAACGGGTGCCACTTGGGTCCGCAACATTTGATCAGATGCATAAGGCACAAAAAATGTCCCAAAGTCTGTTTCCAAAGCTAAAGTTATTAATTCAAGTGTTCTTTTTAACATGATATAGGCTATGATCAAATTTTTTTTTTTTTTTTTAAGATTAACATACTATTTTTAATAATTTTTCATTATAACATAGCCAATTTCACATGTCCGTGTTAACCATCATGACATTTGCATCTAAAATATCACCAAATAAGTTATACAGTGGGTACGGAAAGTATTCAGACCCCCTTAAATTTTTCACTCTTTGTTATATTGCAGCCATTTGCTAAAATCATTTGTTCATTTTTTTCCTCATTAATATACACACAGCACCCCATATTGACAGAAAAACACAGAATTGTTGACATTTTTGCAGATTTATTAAAAAAGAAAAAACTGAAATATCACATGGTCCTAAGTATTCAGACCCTTTGCTGTGACACTCATATATTTAACTCAGGTGCTGTCCATTTCTTCTGATCATCCTTGAGATGGTTCTACACCTTCATTTGAGTCCAGCTGTGTTTGATTATACTGATTGGACTTGATTAGGAAAGCCACACACCTGTCTATATAAGACCTTACAGCTCACAGTGCATGTCAGAGCAAATGAGAATCATGAGGTCAAAGGAACTGCCTGAAGAGCTCAGAGACAGAATTGTGGCAAGGCACAGATTTGGCCAAGGTTACAAAAAAATGTCTGCTGCACTTAAGGTTCCTAGGAGCACAGTGGCCTCTATAATCCTTAAATGGAAGACGTTTGGGACGACCAGAACCCTTCCTAGTGCTGGCCGTCCGGCCAAACTGAGCTATCGGGGGAGAAGAGCCTTGGTGAGAGGGGTAAAGAAGAACCCAAAGATCACTGTGGCTGAGCTCCAGAGATGCAGTCGGGAGATGGTTGGCTTTCTACAACTTTCTCCCATCACTGCAGCCCTCCACCAGTTGGGGCTTTATGGCAGAGTGGCCCGACGGAAGCCTCTCCTCAGTGCAAGACAAATGAAAGCCCGCATGGAGTTTTGCCAAGATGGTGAGAAATAAGATTCTCTGGTCTGATGAGACCAAGATAGAACTTTTTGGCCTTAATTCTAAGCGGTATGTGTGGAGAAAACCAGGCACTGCTCATCACCTGTCCAATACAGTCCCAACAGTGAAGCATAGTGGTGGCAGCATCATGCTGTGGGGGTGTTTTTCAGCTGCAGGGACAGGACGACTGGTTGCAATCGAGGGAAAGATGAATGCTGCCAAGTACAGGGATATCCTGGACGAAAACCTTCTCCAGAGTGCTCAGGACCTCAGACTGGGCTGAAGGTTTACCTTCCAACAAGACAATGACCCTAAGCACACAGCTAAAATAACGAAGGAGTGGCTTCACAACAACTCCGTGACTGTTCTTGAATGGCCCAGCCAGAGCCCTGACTTAAACCCAATTGAGCATCTCTGGAGAGACCTAAAAATGGCTGTCCACCAACGTTTACCATCCAACCTGACAGAACTGGAGAGGATCTGCAAGGAGGAATGGCAGAGGATCCCCAAATCCAGGTGTGAAAAACTTGTTGCATCTTTCCCAAAAAGACTCATGGCTGTATTAGATCAAAAGGGTGCTTCTACTAAATACTGAGCAAAGGGTCTGAATACTTAGGACCATGTGATATTTCAGGTTTTCTTTTTTAATAAATCTGCAAAAATGTCAACAATTCTGTATTTTTCTGTCAATATGGGGTGCTGTGTGCACATTAATGAGGAAAAAAATGAACTTAAATGATTTTAGTATATGGCTGCAATATAACAAAGAGTGAAAAATTTATGGGGGTCTGAATACTTTCCGTACCCACTGTATATTTTTTTCAAACATAATACTATTTTCAGGATTATTTGTGTGTCCCTGTTTACACAAAATATATTCACAATAAACCTTTCTTTTTTTTTTTTTTTTTTTTTTTTTTTATGATTTGTGCACGTCCCTCAGTTTGACTTACCACCCCGACACACTAACTTGTCTTATATAAAGTCACCCTCTCCTTGTAATACCTATGCCATACTCATGTCATTATACAAATTTGTGTCCTGATATGTCACACACAAAACATTTTCAACATTTAAATGGACATGTCTTATGTTATTTTTTTATTTATTGTATTTTCACTGCAGTTATTGCTTCCTGACCATCATCTGTTGAAAATATTGATCTATGTAATATATAAGACAGGCAGTAAAGGTCATGCAGTGAGAGAATATGTGAATCAATTGGGGAAAAGACATTCTGAGAGAGAAAGAGAATTTTAGTTTTAAAAACAATTTTATTACAATAAATCACACTTCATTGATGATACACATTTTTTTCCAAAAATTATCCAATTACCACATGAGTAGGCTACCAAGGAAATCATCAAAAGAAAAAAAAAAATTACAACAAATAAATAAAAAATAGCTATTCATCAACAACACAACACTCCATTTACACTCCTTATAAAAATAAAAATCAATTAATACTCTTGCTTTTACCACATTTAAAAACATAAATACTACATCTTCCCCAATAGGGCTGATCATTACATATGGTGGCCCGTACAGGGAATGTTTAAAGATTTTAAAAGCTTTTAAAAGTGTTAAGAAGAGTGTTTTAAGATGATGACAATTTAAGTTAATGCTGCTTCTTTTAATACATATGCTGGTTTTAATGATGAACGGGTTTTACATCATTGTGAATGTGTACAGCTTCGTGCTGAGGTGGCTGCTCTTATGGCTGCCTCAACCACTTCACGGACAGTCAACAGAGCAGCTCATCAGCGCACAGGGTAATGACGACACTCTCCAGAGACTTTCCATCTCTCCCTCCACTTCACCGACCGACGGGATCGAAGTGCGGGACCTGCTGTATCGTCAGATCCAGAAGGGGGACGGCAACATAAAGATCCAGCTCGTCGGATGGGGGGGGGCTTGTATATACACCGGTGGACACTTTCACATTGGGACTTACATCACACTAGGATTCTTATGGACTGTTTTATGGTATGGTGCAAACGGACTCCAAACTTTAAACAGCCTAAGTTATTCTAGTTTTATTGTGTTGTTTTAAGTTCCTTGTGAATATTGTAAATACACTTTATTTATTCATTTCTGTTGTCTGTCTTATCTTTTTAAACACTCATAACCTCTCACACAGTATAATATGACCCCAATTTTAATACATGTAAACTCGACCAATAGGGCCGATCGTTACAACCTTTCAACCTTATTTGTCCTGCTCACATAGATGGCTAGTTTGGCCTGTCCTAAAATAAAATTCAGCAACTGACAAAGGCAACTCCTCTTCTTAAGGGGTCATGAAGTGAGAAATCAAAATTCCCTTGATCTGTTGACATAATAGGTCATTGTGCTATAAAAACATCCTGTAGCCTAAGTTTCAGAATTCAATCTAAAAACAGCTTATATTGAAGCCAGTCTGCCAAAACAACAGGTTCTGAAATGTGCCACTTTATGACATAACAGTGTGGCTGAACACCGCCTCCACAGAAGAAGATCAATGCTTGCTTCTACATCATTGCCTGTTAAGCCCTGCCCACCGATTCATGCATACTAGGTAAATAAAGAGAGAGGCAAGCACATCTACACAGAAACCAAAGATAAAGATGGCTCCGAAGACAGTCTTGTCTTGGCTAACTATGCAGTGCCAAAACACAATCTTTGTATTGCCTTTCTTCTGATCCCAAAATTAGGAAAGATTGGATGAACTTTATTTTTGATGAAGTTCCAGACCACGTCAGTAAGAACTTGGTCCTTTGTTCACTTCATTTTACCGCAGATTTGTTTACAAACAGGCACAATTCGACGCAGGATTTTCAGCAAGTACTGAGTGTACTGAGTATTTATGCATTTTTAAATTGTGATTCAATTATATACAGAAAGCAATTAAAGAACGCTCTCTTTATAAAGGCTGAAGCCGTTGAACACACAGCAGAAGTTCATCTGGACACTTGCCAGAAATCCCATTATAATCAGTGACTGCACAATGAACCACTTGCTTTATTTACATCATTGCATTGTTAGTTATGGTGAAAGCATTCGTGAGAGTGCTGAAATCGCGTTGCAATGACAAGATCACTGCATTTACATGATCAGCAGACTGTCATCAGCTACAAAACTCCCGTTATGAATCTCTAACTGTACTTACAATTGTTTGCACTGTTAGTAATAACAGAAGTATTTGTAAGACTGCAGAAACCAAGTTCCAATTACATGATCACTGACATCACACGATCAACAGGCTGTCTGTCATCAGCTACAATGCTCATCGCTGCAAGCTTTCATGCGACATGACCTAAATATAGTGCTATAATCAACACTTTTCATAGTAAAAATGTGGTAAAGTTTTCGCAGTGGTGGTTCAATCCCTAAATGCCTGGCAGCACCAGTTCATCATGTAAGACTTATTTCATATGCAAAGATGTCAGCCAATCACAGCAGTGGGTGTTTACACTGAAGCCACAGCAGACACGCCTCTTCAAACAGATCTTTCAGACTAAAATCAGGGTAGAAAAATAGCCTTTATTTCTAAATTATGACAATTTTTGATGTAAAAATTATACTAACATTATAAGTCCACCTCAGGAAACACTATGACAAAAAATGCAGTTCATGACCCCTTTAACAAACTTAAAACCAAAAATAAATGTTGTATTATAAAAAACACTTTGTTAAAAGGAATTGGACAGTTTTTGCAAAACCAGAAATTAAGGCTTAAGTCTATCATACTCCATAAAACCATGAAAAAAACATTTCTGACAAATATATATTACAAAAAATTATAACGCAAGAAGAACAAACTACAATATTTTCAAACCATTTTTAAAGTCTGTGTAAAGTCAATTCTGAGAATTGTTATTAAATGTCATAATTGCATAATTAAATGTCATGAAAATGTTTGAACAGTCTTGGTGATTTATCGGTGATTTATCGAGACTACAGAGCTCTCATTAAGTGCTAAATTTATGAACTAATTCTAAGTGATGGCGCTTAAATTGCTTTTATTCTCTGTGTCTGTTTGGTGTGGCTGTGCATTATCGCACTCCATGTGCTGTAAAGTCAGTGCCTGCGTCTCACTGTGCATACTATCCATCCTAAATAGTATGTGACATTGGTAATATTCAATGCTTTTTATGGCAGATAGGGTGGATAGTATGTACAATGGGATGCAGGGAGTGTTTTTCGTGAAGTGCTGGGGAAAGCCATATAAGCTACAAACAAGTAGAAAATAATTTCTTTGTAGATTATACAACAGCAACTTGGAAAACAGACAAAACAGAAAAGGTAAGAAGCTATATTTGAGAAAAGAGCATATTAAGCTAATAGCTGCAGACCCACAGCGGAACTAACTTTACCCCATGTAACGTGATTTCCGATTCTTGTGAAATAGGCTAATGATGCACTGGAGCCACCGAGAATGGCCCCGCCCCAACACGATAATAACTATAGCATATTAGCATTGGCTCGCTCGTTATGGAGGACCAAATTACTCAAAATGTAATAATTAAATAAATAATGAATTCAATAAAGCAACAATTAAATGTACTAGTTTATTCTGAAATAATTCAATAATTATTAAATAATTAATTTAATTATTAATTAAATCATTAAATAAATGTATTAATTTATTTTGTAAAATCCCATGAAAACAATTTGTTTAATATATTTCACAATATCCTCTTTCAAACACTATTATCGTTTAAATATCTATTTTTTTCATAATTAAATGTAATTTTTCACATCTTATCTAGTGAAACGATCATTTTCATTTTCATGAGTCATTTTCTAAAAAAATACAACTGTATATGCTTTATAAACACAAATGATCGCTTGCACGTGCTTCCGCTTTCCGTATTCTTCAAAAAGCTTACGCTGTATGTCCTATGCCTTCCCTATTCTACTTATGGAAAAAATGGAACTGGCGCCGCGTTCGTTCCGTAAGTAGAATAGGGAAGGCGTAGGACATACAGCGAAAGCTTTTTAAAGAATATGAAAGTGCGGTTTTGGTGGAACCACTTGGAAGGCGATCATTTGTGTATATAAGCATATACATTCACTTTTTTTTTTTTCGAAATCGTTCAAATCGTTTTTTCAGATCGTTTCACTAGATAAGACCCTTATTCCTCATCTGGTATCGTTCAAAGCCCTTTGAAGCTACACTGAAACTGTAATTTTGACCTTCAACCGTTTGGAGGCCATTGAAGTCCAGTATAAGGAGAATAATCCTGGAATGTTTTCATCAAAAACGTACTCGGTTACTAACGTAACCTCGGTTCCCTGAGATACGGAACGAGTACTGCGTATGGGGAAAAGTCTCCCTTTTTCCCCGTCACTGAAGCCTTTTTCAATAACGCAGTGTAACTGCATCGTCATTGGTTCACTCATGAGAAGTTGTTGAACCAATGACGGCGCGGCATAGCTGCGCGCCCTATGGCGAGAAAGCGCGCGAATTTTCCCGCCGAAAGGGGCGGGGTTGAGTGCTAAATAAGCAGGCGTTTCGCCATAGGAATTCAGGCCATATCGACTGAAGCGACGACCCTGAAGCCGCAGCCTCGTGGCACGGCAAGAAACGCAGTACTCATTCCGTATCTCAGGGAACTGAGGTTACGTTAGTAACCGAGTACGTTCCCTTTCGATACTTCACTCGTACTGCGTATGGGGAACGAATTCAACCGCGCCGTGCCACGGAAGGGAACGACTGGACATGTTTGGGACACCTAGAAGGGGTCCACGAAACTAAAGAGAGGGCCGAAGCCGTCGAACCCTAGTTACACTACAAGAGGAGATCACTCCTAAACCGGTTGAGGCGGAGCTCGAAGAGGCCGCTGCATCAGACCGATAGGACCCGAGCTTGCAAAGCCGGAACGTCCAACTGGTAAAACCTGACAAAGGTGGACGGCGAGGACCAGCCGGCCGCCTCACAGATGTCTTTGATAGAAAACCAGGCCCAAGAAGAGGCCATACTCCAAGTGGAGTGAGCTCTAACTCCTATGGGGCATTCCGAGCCCATGGAGGAGTAACAGAGAGCTATGGCGTCGACAATCCAACGCGAGAGACGTTGCTTTGAGACCGGAGACCCTTTGGTGCGGCCGCCAAAGCAAACAAAGAGTTGATCTGATAGCCGAAAAGGCTGCGATCGCTCTACATAAGTTCTCAATGCCCTAACAGGGCAGAGCAACCCCAACTCTTGCTCTTCTGACGAGACAGGGAGCGCAGAGAGGGAGATGACCTGTGCTCTGAACGGGGTCGAGAGCACCTTGGGGACGTAGCCATGCCTGGGTTTCAATACGACTTTAGAGTCGTTGGGTCCAAACTCAAGGCAAGCAGGGCTCACAGAGAGGGCCTGCAGATCGCCGACACGTTTAACCGATGCTAGAGCCAGTAGCAGCGCGGTCTTAAGTGTCAGGGGCTTGAGGTCAGCTGAGCACAGCGGCTCAAAGGGACGCCCTTTGAGAGCCCTAAGGACCATAGATAGGTCCCAGGTGGGAACAGTGAGGGGGCGAGGAGGATTCAATCGCCTAGCACCCCTCAAGAAACGCACCACTAGGCCGTTTTTTCCCACCGATTGGCCAGCGATAGGAGAGTGGAACGCTGCGATGGCTGCTACGTAAACCTTGAGCGTTGAAGGAGCTCGTCCTGCATTCAAACGCTCTTGGAGAAAGGACAGTATCTGAGATACGTCACACTCTACTGGATCTATGTTGCGTGCAGAGCACCAGTCAACAAAGATCGACCATTTCTGGGCGTAGAGACGTCTCGTAGACGGAGCTCTCGCCTGAGAGATGGTGTTCAACACGTCCCCGGGGAGGCTGACCGGCTCCCATCGAGGGACCATAGGTGCAGAGCCCAAAGTTCTGGCTGTGGGTGCCAAATTGTCCTGTTCGCCTGAGAGAGAATGTCCCGTCTCAGGGGAATGGGCCACGGGGCTCTCGTGGAGAGCCTGAACAGCTCCGAGGACCAAATCTGGCTCCTCCAGAGCGGGGCCACCAGGAGGACTCTGTGCTTGTCTTCCTTGATTCGTCTGATAACCTGAGGGATCAGAGCGATCGGGGGGAATGCGTAGAGAAGGGAGCTGGGCCAATGGTGGGCCAGCGCGTCGTCCTTCCTCGAGAAATAAGTTGGGCAATGAGAGTTGTCTTCTGAGGCGAAGAGGTCGACCTCTGCCTTCCCGAAGAATTCCCATATTGTGAGAACCGTCTGGGGGTGGAGCGTCCACTCGTCTGAGGGAACATTGCTCCGGGACAACATATCTGCACCCAGATTGGTTTTCCCAGGAATGTGTGTCGCCCTGAGCGACAGAAATCTGGGTAGAGCCCATTCCAGTAGGCGCTTTGCCAGTGCGCATAAGCGGCTGGACGAAAGACCTCCCTGGTGATTTATGTACGACACCACCGTCATGCTGTCCGATTGGACTAGGACGTGGCGACCCGTCAGGTGAGCCTGAAAGAAGTGAAGGGCACGTATCACTGCCAGCATCTCTAGGCAGTTGATATGGAGATGGCTCTCTTCGTGTGACCACGAGCCGAAGGCCGGTCTGCCCTCGCAAAGAGCGCCCCAACCCGAGTTGGATGCGTCCGTCGAGAGCACCGTCCTTCGCGACGCCGCCTGAAGGGGTACACCACGCTTGAACCACTCGGGGTTCAACCAGGCTTCAGGGCTGATAGACAGGCCTGATTGACCTTGAGACAGAAGCGGCCGTGCCGCCAGGCGTGGGGGGGGACCCGAAACTTCAGCCAGTACTGCAGAGGCCGCATCCGAAGAAGGCCGAGCTGAAGAACTGGAGAGGCGGAAGCCATCAGCCCTAATAGCCTCTGGAAGGACTTCAGAGGAAGGTAGGCTTTGTTTGTGATGGAAGCCGCGAGCTGCTGAATGGCCAGAGCGCGCTCTGGCGAGACTACTGCCGTCATGCGGACAGAGTCGAAAACCGCTCCCAGGAACGAGATGCGTTGGCTGGGAAGCAGCGAGCTCTTGGATAGGTTGACCCTGAGTCCCAGGCATTCTAGATGGCTGAGGAGCACGGATCTGTGAAGTTCTAGCTCTGCTCGCGAGTGGGCCAGAATGAGCCAATCGTCGAGATAGTTCAGAACACGGATTCCCATCTGTCTGAGCGGGGAAAGAGCCGCATTCATGCACTTGGTAAAAGTGCGAGGAGCCAGGGACAGCCCGAAGGGCAGGACCGTGTATTGGTAAGCCACACCCTCGAAGGCGAATCTCAAGAACCGCCTGTGGTGGGGGGCTATCTGAATGTGAAAGTAAGCATCTTTCAGGTCCAGTGAGCAGAACCAGTCCTCGTGACAAATTTGTCCGAGGATCTGCTTCAGCGTCAGCATCTTGAACTTCCGTCTCATGAGGGAGCGGTTCAAGATCCTGAGGTCTAGGATGGGTCTGAGACCACCGTCTTTCTTGGGGACCAGAAAGTAACGGCTGTAAAAGCCCGACTCGCTCTCTGGAGGAGAAACTATTTCTATAGCCCCTTTCTTGAGCAGCGCCAAGACTTCGGTTCGGAGAACGTGAGCGCTGTCCGAATTCACCGAAGTCTGAAGCACCCCGCCGAAGCATGGGGGTCTTCGGGCGAACTGGAGCGAGTAGCCCTGACTTATGATCCCTAGGATCCACTCTGACAGCCCGGGGATGGCACGCCAAGCCTCGACCCGGGCGGCAAGAGGTTGAATAACATCGGCTGACAGCCCGCCTGAGGGGGGGCTGTGCACCGAGGGGAGTGGAAGAGGAAATTTGCCCTTTATTAGAGAAGGTAAAAATGTGTTCGCCGTGAAAACGGCGGTTTGAGTGGACGCAACATTTGTGGGCCCATCTGTAACACTGAGCATTATTCCCGCGCCCGGATGTAAACGAGGCGGAGGGAAACTGCACAAAGGAGCTTTGGGGTGGTCCGGCCGCAGCGAGACATTCCCCCGTCCTCTTCCTTCTTGGATCAGGATGACTTGGGCGTCACAGGGTCCAGCGCAATCTTGGGCCGGGGTCCCTGGCGTCTCGGGAAGGAGCGTCTGGCAGAGCGCGAGCGGTGGCGTTGCTCCTTTGGCGGTGCTGCCTGGGAGGCAGAGGGGGTAGGCTTGCTCTGCTGAGCCGGCGCAGGCCTGGGTCGGCTTGAAGCAGATGCGGAGCTGGAGCGTTTTGGCAGGAAGTGTCTCATGGCCTGAGACGACTTCTGCGCTGCGGTGAATCGCTCGGTGAGACCCTCTACTGATGTCCCAAAGAGACCGGAAGGCGAGACAGGGGCGTCTAAAAAGGCCATCTTATCTGCATCCTTGATCTCGGTCAAGTTGAGCCATAAGTGGCGCTCTAAAGGCTGGCCATGGACCTTCCAATGGCCTGGGCTGTGGCCTTCGTGGCTCGCAGGGCTAAGTCAGTGGCGCTGCGGAGGTCCCTGAAGGCGGGTGCATCAAAGCCGGACTCGCCCATAGAGCGGAGAAGCTTGGCTTGAAACACTTGGAAGATGGCCATAGTGTGGAGCGCCGAGGCAGCTTGGCCAGCTGAGGCGTAGGCTCACGAAGCCAGGGTGGAGGTAGTTCTGCAGGGCTTCGAAGGAAGGGCTCTCTTAGATTTCCAGCCCACGGCCGTGGGAGGACAGAGGTGAGCTGCCACTGCTTCATCCAGGGGTGGCGGGTGCTCGTAACCCTTTTCTTCAGCGCCGTCTACAGTGGTGAGGGCTGAACGGTGCGTGGTGTGCAGGCGGGCAGAGTAAGGAGCGCGCCATGACTTGGTCAGCTCTTCGTGTACCTCGGGGAAGAACGGGGCAGCACGTTGACGAGGGGCCTGGCGTCTTCCCGGCAGGAACCACTCATCTAGACGGCTTCGAGACGGCTCTTCTGGCGGAGCCCAATCCAGGTCCAGTTCCTCCACAGCTTTTGAGAGGACGCGGAGAAGTTCGGTGTCCATACCCGAGCCGTGTTCGATGGGCTCCAGCGGAGGCGGGGGGGCGGGGTCGTCCAACTCGCCAACCCAGCCTTCTGCTTCAGAAGCCGCGAGAGACATGGACTCATCCAGCGGCTCTTCGTCGGATCCACCAAATGAGACGAGGTCACTTGCATGTGCTGAGGGACGCTGCTCAGGGTGGGAGAACCTGACGGGCGACTGCTCTCCAGTGGGAGAGGGCGAGGCACGCGGGGGCTGGGCCGACGTGAGCTCGCTCATCTCCGGGCGCTGAGTCGCTCTACCCCGCTGTCTCTTCCTCGCGGGAAGGGGACGGGAGGGCGCGAGCGGCGGGACTGCTTCCGGCAAAGAAAGCAACCCGCGAGCGCAGAGAGGCCAGACTCATGCACTCGCAGTGCGGGCATGAAGTGTCGGTGAGCGCGGCTTCCGCATGGGGCTTACCCAGGCATCCAACGCACTCATCGTGTCCATCGTTGTCCTGCAGAGGGGCTCTGCAGGTGTCACAGAAGTGACGTGGCATTTGTAACAACGCCGGCGGCGTGAAAACGGCGATTGGGGGGCTCTTTATGAGCGGCGAGGACCGCGGAAGCTCTTTTAGAGCGGACGAATCCGCTAGGAAAAATGCTCTTAGAGCGGTAATAAACCGCGAGGAAAACGCTCTCAGAGGGGGCGCCGGATGGCGGCAGGAGACGGCTGAGACGGCGGCCGGAACAGGAAGCAGGCGGCGGGCGTCTTGAAGACGGCGCTCGGGGCAGTAGTCCACGAGGGCGCCGGCGCTGTGGAAGTCCGGCGGCTCAGCTGGGTCCGCTGCGGGGCCTCTTCAACGGCGGCGAGAGCTGCTTATTCCAGGCGGCGAGCTTCTTCGGCTTCAGCACGGAGATCAGCGAAGAGATGTGTAGTCGTCGCTGAAGGAGAAAGGACTGAATTCCTATGGCGAAACGCCCGCTTATATAGCACTCAACCCCGCCCCTTTCGGCGGGAAAATTCGCGCGCTTTCTCGCCATAGGGCGCGCAGCTATGCCGCGCCGTCATTGGTTCAACAACTTCTCATGAGTGAACCAATGACGATGCAGTTACACTGCGTTATTGAAAAAGGCTTCAGTGACGGGGAAAAAGGGAGACTTTTCCCCATACGCAGTACGAGTGAAGTATCGAAAGGGAACCTTAATTTCTTTTCGAATGAAGAAAAAAATGACATGGACATCTTAGATGAAATGAGAGTGAGTAAATTATCAAGAAAATTTTAATTGAAAGTGAAATAATCCTTTAATGTCGTTGCGGAGGTTCTATTCTTTCTGGTGAAATCCCAAAACAAAATGCACACAAATGTGTCCCTGCTCTTGATATACAATCATTGATGAACATCTTTGATTTTAATGAGGAGAAAAAAAACTATGAGGGTGGAGATTTCCGTGACTATTGTCACCAACCACACGAAGATCGATTTGTCATGTCTGTCTGCTCTTCAACTTTCAACCAATTAGCACCAAGCACCGCCCACTGTCTGTTGATTGACATTTGGGAAATGTCCTCTATTACTATGAAAAGAATCTTTGGGAAAATTGTGCTTTGGAAATATATCCCTTTTGAAAAAAACCCAGCATATGCTGGCTAGATATGTTTTGAAGCATGGAAGCTGGTTTGAGCTGGTTCAAGCTGGTCAGCCAGGACCAGCTTAAACCAGCTTAAATCTAAAAATGATGATATGAAAAAGAAGTGGATTAGTTTTGTGAAGAGCCATCTTGATAAAGAGCTGACAATCACCACCAACACCCGCCTCTGCAGTGATAATTTTACACCGGATAGTAACAAACTTTCATCATAGACAACTGGGATTCACTGATAATCCTCTGTTATTGGTGAATGGGGCTGAACCGACTATCTCCCACCTTGGCATTCATCCTCCCTTCCCGTCGACAACTGAAGATTGTGGGAACGGACTGACTATCTCCCATCTTGGCCTCCATCCTCCCGTCTTGTGGCGCTGACATGTGGTGCCACAGTCAGCAGTATGTGCCCACCAATGAGTGTTCTTATATTATAATTAGTAGGTAGTCCATAGTAACTCTAGCATCAGTCACAAGAGCACCTCTTGAGATCAGGGGAGTGAGGTTTTACATGCACAACTCTTACAGGCCTACGTCCGTTACATATGCATCAGTATGTTTGACTCATTAGACAAGTAAGTTAAAAGAGACGGCAACTTTCTCTCAAGTAGGCGTCAGTGATGCGCGGGTCAATGTATAAACAACCCGCACCCGACCGACGTTTTCAACTAACCCGCCCGCAACTCGGACCGCAAAAAAAGAGGAAAATATTGTACCCGACCCGCTTCCTGACCCGCATTTTTTTAAAAGTAGTAAATGCTCATTGTAGCGTCATTGGGCCATAGACGTAAGAACTAGGGGTGCGGGGGGTGTGGCCGCCCCCCTCCCATACGCCCCCCATCAGCCTCCCTGGCCAATAATAGCCTATCCATTAATCCAGCCTGTGGAGGAGAGAAATGTTTCAGGACCTGACGTGGTGCGCTCAGAGGTGCAGCGGCGAGAGCAGGCAGTTCTTGAGGCGGCCCATCATTTTCCATTTCAGCTGTCTAGATGCATATTATTGATGAATGCGATGTTTATGTTTCGACCCTGCTTGAAGAATTAATCAGCAGGTCAACTGAGAGAAGGCCCACTTTTGGAAAAGTGTGAAAGCCCTTAGGAGCGCAAACTGTTCTTTTTCTGAATATTGTATGATATAGCCTAGTGTTATGTAATAAAGGCTTGATTTATTCATTTATTTCGTTTCATTTTTCTTAACAATTAAGATGCTGCATGTGTTTATCCAGTCTAATCGAAGTGTGCGTCTCTCCCCCGACTTTCCCCCGCCCCCCTCTCAGAAAATACATAAAACTGACATTAATGAGCTATAGGCCTATGCGTTTAAAAGTAGCCTATTAAAATGGTACAATGGCATTGCTCAGTTCAACGTTTTGGGAAATCGGGCATTTTGTCCCGCGTCAGCATTTATTCAAAAGTTAATAACGCTCAACATTCAAAAGGTAAATAAGGATTTCCCACTTGTATTAGTAGGCTTAGGCTATTTTGCCACGTGAATGCCCAATTGAAGCTCTCACAAGCACAAAATGCAGGGATAGAATATGTTAATAAAGTAGCCTATTTATTAATGCATTTTAGACGAACAAAAACAGGTAGGCTAAGCCAAAGACTGAGGCTACAATATCCATAAATAAATGTTCACAAATACCCATGAAAGTAAAACTGAAACCTTTAGTAAGTAAAACTGAAAATTACAAAGGTTTAATTGGCATCTTTATTTCAAACGACCCGACCGACTGCGACCCGAATATCATTAAAAATATTTTTGGATGACTCGTAACCGCGGGTGACCGCGGGTGACCGCAGGCACCCGCTCATTTTGGATCAACCCGCGCATCACTGGTAGGCGTGGTTTCAGAGCTGACAGTGAACACACCTTCAGTGTTTGAGAGCAGAGAATACTTTCAAGATTATGATAATTTATTTCATTTACTTGGTGTTTTTTTAATCATTCAAAATTGGCTGGGTGGTTAATAACACATTTTTCTGTGGTATGACAAACTCAGAACACATATTTTAATATTGCTTTACACAGACTTTAAGGACAAATAATGCTGACAGAACATCCAAACATGTTGACAGAATTACCAATTTGATGAGTCTTTTTAAAGAGGTTAATATCAGATTGAAGTTTCTTCCTCTGTTACGGCGTACTGACTTTGATCTTCATCAGATGGAACTGTGAAATACACATAAAAACATGAATGTCCCACTCAGAAAAAGACACTGAGAGAGAAAGAGATATGTGCTCCTGTGATCAGAGAGGTGGATCAGAGACACACAACATTTCCCAGAGACTAAATTAACTTTGTCTTCACTACTGCCACACTGATACCAGTCTACATCAGAGGTCTTCAACCCTGCTCCTGGAGACCAACTGTCCTGGAAAGTTTATTTCCAACCTGCTTCAGCACACCTGCATGTGTAGTTTCAAGCCATCTTGAAGAGCTTGATTAGCTGCGTCAGGTGTGTTTGATTAGGGTTGGAGCTAAACTCTCCAGGATAGTGGGTCCCCGGGAGCAGGGCTGAAGACCTCTGGTCTACGTGATTCATGGAAATAATGAGGAACTCTCCAGAACTTGTGTACTTATTCCTAATGTTCATCTCGCCCATCACAAACACATAAAGCCTCATCATATGTATGATCATGTACATCTCAACATGCAAGGAGTGTCTTCACCAGAGTGCTGAAAAGCACAGCCCTTGGAAACACAACAAGAAACAGCAGAAACTCCAATGACAAGAGAAGCTCTCAGTCACCAAGAACTAGAGACCATGATCTAGAAGGAGTCCAGACTGGCCACAGGTCCTCCATCACAACACAAGAGCTACGCAGCGACAGTTCAACAACCACAAAACCCTGAAGCAGCTGAACATCTACTGAACATCATCTGCCAATAGGATACCTATATGATTGTCCAATAGGATACAATGAAATTGTTGTTCCTTCATTAAAAAAAAACTAAAATAAAGTGTCGCTGTGAATTCTTATATGGCACAAAGACAATTTGAAACATTTGAAAATTAATCTATTTGGCTTGAAATCAGTCATATCACAGTGTAATCTTTACCTCTGTGTGTCTATATTCCACCTCATGACTCTCACTATTATGAAGAACAAAGTTTTCCAAAGTTACAGACGGACATCTTTCACTTTCAGTCCAGAGGAAATATCCTCATATGTGGAGACTTAAACGCCAGGACAGGGAGAGAAAGTGATTATGTAAATATTGTAGATAATGGCCACATACTCAATGACATCAGGTTTCATTCCTCATCAAGTTTCACACCAAGAAATAGCTGCAACAGTTCAGTCAACATGAATGGAAAGCAAATGTTAAAACTCTGTAAAGGTTTACAGCGATACATCACTAATGGCAGAACTAGAGGAGTACATTAGGTAGATTCCTGGCCTACATCCTGGCCAAATTTTCCCATTGGCCTCTGACCATCATGGCCTTCTAATCATCCCCATACACTGATTGGCTTCATCACTCTGTCTCCTCTCCACCAATAATGTGTTGGCGTTCTGGTGCAATATGGCTGCCGTCGCATCATCCAGTTGGATGCTGCACATTGGTGGTGGTTGAGGAGATTCCCCCTTCAATATGTAAAGCGTAGGGCTGTGAATCTTTGGGTAGACAGCGATTCAATTCGATTCACGATTCATAGGTGTTCGATTCGATTCAAGAACGATTTTTTCAAATTCAGAACGATTAGATTTGAGACGATTCACATTCAAATTCGATGCGATTCGATTAATTCAATTTGATTCTACATTGGTGGTGGTTGAGGAGATTCCCCCTTCAATATGTAGAGCGTAGGGCTGTGAATCTTTGGGTAGACAGCGATTAAATTCGATTCACGATTCATAGGTGTTCGATTCGATTCAAGAACGATTTTTGCAAATTCAGAACGATTAGATTCGAGACGATTCACATTCAAATTCGATGCGATTCGATTAATTCAATTCGATTCCCTCAATGTGTCTTAGGCAGGGTGTGAATTACACAGCAGCCTTCAGGGGGTCAGAGAGTAATGGCAAAAACAAACAAACAAAAAAAACTTTTGTCCATTGTTAATGTTAGTTCATGTTAGTTCTCAAATATGCTACATAACGTCTCGGTTACGTATGTAACCCTCGTTCCCTGAAGGAGGGAATGGAGACGTACGTCAGTAGTGACCGACGAATTGGGATATCGCTAGAGAGCCCTATCAGCTTCGAGTGAACTAAAACAAGCCAATGGAATTGGCGTGCGATATTTGCATAATGCGCACCGCCTCCGACAGGTGTATATAAATAGGAAGCAGATGCAATCGCACTCTGTTTTTCGCTGAGGAGACAACTGGTGTCCACACAACAGCGAGGGTACAGAAACTGTGGCGACGGGACGTACGTCTCCGTTCCCTCCTTCAGGGAACGAGGGTTACATACGTAACCGAGACGTTCCCTTTCAGTCGGTCACGTTCGACGTACGTCAGTAGTGACCGACGAATTGGGATCCCAAATAAAGCGCCACAGTTACGAAACCCCTTCCAGTGCCCAGTGCAAGCTCTAGCCACCCGTCGCACCAATTGGGACGGTGAAGGGGGCGAGCTTACGCCGAGAGAGTCTACTGCTGTTCCGACATACCCACTAAGTAAACTAGACTACACTGGGGAAGCGAAACCCGTAGGGGATGCTGCAGAGGCCACTACCTACCCAATGGGGAGGAGTTTACGTGGAGAATACACATATGGACTGGCCCGGGGGGCAGTATGCATATGGAGTCCCTGGGATGGCTCCACCTGGGTAGGGGGAGACTCATCTGACAGGTGACAGCAGAGCTGGCTCTGCTAAGGGAAAGACACGGACTCGGCCCGTAGGGAGTTTTAAACCGTGGATGAATACACATATGGGACCGCTCACGTAGAGGAGTCACGACATATGGGCCCCAGCCAACAGACAGCGTCAGCGACGGATGTAGGCCTGGCATCAGACACTCCGCAATGTCCGAGCCGAAGGGGGAGGCGGAGGAACTCGACAGGGTTCGCCAAGCGGGGAACACGACTGGAGTAAAAAGTATGCACGTATCCGGCCAAGGGGCGGGAATGGCATTGCAAGCCGACACTTAGAGCGGGTACAACACGTCTACCGACTAGTGGATGCGAGTACACGTGAAGATACCGGCTCTACACGTAGGCTATAAAACCTGGCGAACGTGTTAGGTGTCGCCTAGCCCGCAGCTCTACAGATATCTGTCAGCGAGGCGCCATGAGCCAGCGCCCAGGAAGAGGCCACCCCTCTGGTGGAGTGGGCTCTCAACCCGAGCGGCAAGGCACGCCCTGGGATTCATACGCCAAGGCGATGGCATCCACTATCCAGTGGGCCATCCTCTGCTTGGAGACAGCCTTTCCCTTCTGCTGGCCTCCGTAACAGACAAAGAGCTGATCTGAGGTCCTGAAGCTTCGCGTTCTGTCCACGTACACACGCAGAGCGCGGACGGGACAGAGCAAAGCTAGGGCTGGGTCTGCCTCCTCCGAGGGCAGCGCTTGCAGGTTCACTACCTGATCTCTGAAGGGAGTGGTAGGAACCTTGGGCACGTATCCAGGCCGGGGTCTCAGGATGATGTGAGAATCACCGGGCCCGAACTCTAGGCACGCTTCGTCGACCGAAACGCATGCAGGTCCCCTACCCTCTTAAGGGAAGCCAATGCGACCAGAAGGACAGTTTTCAGAGACATTAGTTTCAGGTCGACTGATCGCAAGGGCTCAAAGGGATGACCCCGGAGAGCTGAGAGAACCAGGGTCAGATCCCAAGAGGGTACGGAGGAAGGGCGAGGAAGATTCAGTCTCCTTGCCCCCCTCAGGAACCTGACGATCAGATCGTGTTTCCCCAGGGACTTACCCTCAACTGCGTGGTGATGTGCAGCGATAGCGTCAACATACACCTTCAGGGTGGAGGGAGACAGCCTTCGCTCCAACCCTTCATGCAGGAAGGAAAGCACAGATCTGACCGAGCATGATCGGGGGTCCTCTCGGCGAGAGGCGCACCATTTGACGAACAGGTTCCACTTCAGCGCGTAGAGGCTCTAGTGGAAGGAGCTCTAGCGGAAGTGATGGTGTCTACGACCGCTTGCGGGAGATCACTCAGAACCTCCGCATCCCGTCCAGGGACCACACGTGGAGGTTCCACAGATCGGGACGCGGGTGCCACAGGGTGCCCCGTCTCTGAGTCAGGAGGTCCTTCCTCAGAGGAATCGGCCAGGGAGGGGCTGTCGCGAGGAGGATGAGGTCCGAGAACCAGGTCCGAGTGGGCCAGTACGGAGCCACTAACAAGACCTGCTCCCCGTCCTCCCTGACCTTGCACAGGAGTTGTGCGAGAAGGCTCACTGGGGGAAACGCATATTTGCGTAGACCCTGGGGCCAGCTGTGTGCCAGGGCATCCGTGCGAGCGTGCCGCCGGTCAGGGAATAGAACCACTGGCAGTGGGCAGTTTCTGGGGAGGCAAACAGGTCTACCTGGGCCTCGCCGAAATGCTGCCAAATCAGCTGAACCGCCGGGGGGTGGAGCCGCCACTCGCCCGCAAGTGGAGGCTGCCGTGACAGCTCGTCGGCTGCACGGTTGAGCACACCTGGGACATGAGTGGCCCGAAGGGACCTCAGATGCTTCTGACTCCACAACGAGATGGCGGGCGAGTTGCGACATGCGACGGGAGCGTAGACCACCTTGATGGTTGATGTACGCAACGGCCGCAGTGCTGTCCGAGCGGACCAGTACGTGCTTGTCTGACAGCAGCTCCTTGAAGCGGCCCAGTGCAAGACGTACTGCTAGCAACTCCAGGCAATTGATATGCCAATGCAGCTGAGGCCCCGTCCAAAGACCGACACTGCATGCCCGTTGTACGTGGCCCCCCATTCCGTGGCAGAGGCGTCTGTGGAGACCACAGCATGCCTGGACACTTGTTCGAGGGGTACTCCGGCCCGCAGGAACGAAGGATCCGACCACCGGATGAGGGTGCGACGGCAGCTCGGTGTCACGGGGACACGGAGCGTGCCGCGCTGCCACGCCCATCTCGGGACCCGGCCGCGGAGCCAGTGTTGAAGCGG